>NC_056730.1:323057078-323122078 GCF_019279795.1 Protopterus annectens | reverse complement strand
GCGTCTCAGGTGGGCCGCTATCGCTGCCAAGACCTTGGTGAACACCCTGGGGGCTGAGGTGAGACCAAAGGGGAGGGCCATGAACTGCAAATGGCTGGCTCCCAGCCGGAAGCGGAGAAACCTCCTGGAGCGTCTGTCTACGAGAATATGATAGTATGCATCCTTGAGGTCTATTGAGCACATCCAGTCGTTCTCCCGCAGCAGTGGGAGGATAGATTGCAGAGTGACCATCCGGAACTTTACTTTTAGTACTGCCAGGTTCAAGAGAGAGAGGTCCAAGATGGGCCTCACGTCCCCAGTCTTTTTTGGCAGCAGAAAGAACCTGGAGTAAAACCCTTATCCGAGCTGATCTGGGGGGACGGGCTGGATGGCTCTTTTTTGTAAGAGCTGCTGAATTTCTGCAGCAGCCGCCTCCCTCTGATTGGGTGGTACATCGGGGAGGCTTCTGATTCTGGGGGTTACAAGAAGGGGAATTTGGTAGCCTCTGGATATAGCACGAAGCACCCAGCGATCCGTTGTTATGGACTCCCACATTGCTAGGTGCCTCAAAAAAACGTCCCCCGACTGCCTCCAGAGTGGAGCAGCCGGGTAACCCCTCAGCGGTTCTGCGTGTGCCGGTCAGAGAAGGATTCTCTGGACCCAAAATTCCTCGGAGCCCCTCTGCCCCTGGGGCGGCGTCCTCCCTGTCCTCCACTGCCACGAGAGGACTGGTTGTCGTTAGCGGGTTGGGAATTTTGCGATTTCCGGAACCACATCTTCTTCTGACCCTTTTGGTTCTTCGAAAAGGACCGCTGGGGAGCAGAGAAGCGGACTATGATGGCAGACGACGTCTTCCCGTCCTTCTCGCTCTGGACTAGCATCTCGCGAACCATTTTGCCAAACAGGGCAGAACCATCGAAAGGGGCATTCGCAAAGGACGCTTTAAAGGGCTCCGCAAAGTCACAATGCCGGAGCCAGGCCTGATGTCTCATGACTAGGCCCGCTCCGCTAGCTCTAGCGGCTCCCTCGGTGGCGTGGGACAATAGCCGCATAGAGGTATTCGAAATGGACCTCAGAGTGGCCATTCAGGTGGAGTGCAACCGTTTGTCCTCCGCCGACATGGACTCAGGGGGGGAGGCAGCATATTCTTTGATAAGATCCAGCTGCATCCTGATGACGTGTGCCATATAATTCAGGGACCTTACCGAAAAGGTCGCTGAACATAAAACTCGCTTCCCTAAGCAATCCATCAAGCGGGACTCCTTGCTCGGTGGATGGACTGAGGGGCTCTCCTGAGCTAGTTCCCTCTTCGTGGCTGCCGTCGTCAACATGGCATCTACGGGGGGACCCTTGCTCCAGTGGGGCCGGTCAGCGGGGGGGGGGGGCTCAGTATCCTGTCCGGGCATTTAGGGACTGGCTCCACAGTGTCCGGGTCCTTCCACGCCCTGGTGGTAATAAGGTCCAGCAGGGGGTCGGCCGGAGGGGACACCCAAGAGGTAGACGGGCTTGCTTCGAATGCCTCCAGAAACACGGACTCGGAGGAAGCCTTGGGGGCAGACCACCCACCTCTGATCGTAAGCATTCCAATGATGTCTCCAAAGGAGACATCCTCGGGGGCTAATCTTGGGGAGCCTTCCCCTTCATCCAAGTCCGTGTCCTCGGTTAAGGACTCGGGGGAGTCCACGTGCCTCCTCTTGCACTTGTGCTTGCAAGGCACTTCCTCAGGGGGGGCTGTCCGAGGAGGTCTCGCCAGCAACATCCTGTTCCAATGAAACAACCTGGGACATCGAAGCAGGCTGTCCCTGTGGCCGGGTAATGGAAGCCTGGCCCAGCAGAGAGGGAGTGCAGGGTGGAGCCGAGATAAGGGCCGGGGGTCCGGATGCTCTCGACAGAGCCCTCTCCACTACATCGAAGGCCGAGGGGGAACCGCTCTCCCTGACTCTGAGAGCAGACTCCCACTCGGATCCGATGAAGGGATCGGAGCCAGCGTCGAGACAGTCGGATCCGAAGGACCAGTGTGCTCCGACCTGGACGGAGCCGAAGGCACACTGAATCCCTCGGATCCGAAGCTCGGCCCAAGGCTCCGAGAGGTCGGATCCGACAGACTCGAGGGCAGGGTCGGATCCAAAGTTCCAAGTACTGTCGGCGCCTACCCACCCCCTGGCTTCGACTCTGTCCGGCTCCGAACTCTCCGAACACTCCGAACCCGGGTAGCGGGTCGGAGAAGGAGCAAGTGGAGCAAAAAAGGGTGTCGAGCTCCCCCCTGAAGGGGGGGGGGGGAGCAAGAGCACTCCCATCTAGAGCTGGGCCTGGATGAACCTTCGTATCATCCGGTCCAAGTCTGCATCTGACATACTGTAAGTCGATCTCCATGAGGCCACTGAGGCAGGCCTGGAATGCCACCTTGATGACCTCGATGGAGATCGGGCCTCCTCCTCCTCGGGTCCTGGGGAGAAACAAGGAGATCGGAGCCGAGGAGGAGGAGACCTAGAAGCTGTGGAGGGAGAAGCCCGCTTAGCCGGCGGGGCCGAAGCGGAGGCCTCGGCCCGCCGCTTGTGGTGCTTCTCCCTCTGTTTCTCCCTCCTGGCCTCCCTGTCCTCCGGCGCTTTAGAGGGAGTTTGAGTCCCGGCCGAAGGAAGGGGGGCAGGAGTGGCTATCACCACAGGCTGTGGTAGTGCCACGGGAGGAGCGGGGGCCGAAGCCGAGTCCGGGGGCAAAAGTCCCGCCAGGACCAGCTTCGACCTCCGCTCTTTCAGTGCCCTGGGGTTGAACGCTGCACAAATGGTACAGCCTGAGGAGAGGTGTTCAACCCCAAGGCACCAAACCCACCGAGTGTGGCCATCAGCCGGGGAGAGCTTATGGCCACACTTGGTACATTTTGAAAAAAATGGCTTTTGGGGCCTCAGCCATACTTGAGGAAAAAAACAAGGACTACACAGACACACAGGCCCCACAATACACACACACACACACACACACACACACACACACACACACACTCTAACGGCCAGCGAAGGGAGGGAAAAAACTATATGAAAGATATAAAAATACAGGGAACCTGACTCTTGCGCATTTTTTTTAAGCCAACGACAGGGAAAGTGGAAGAAAAATGAGAAGTTATGTACCTACCATAACGTTCCATGTTAGTTGTCTTCTCTCGCCTTCTTTCTTGCTTGATGGGTTCGGAGCCGATCCTCGGCTCGACTGCACTTTGCTAAGCTCGAGAGTCACTTTTACCAGCTCGAGGCAGCCCCATATCCCATGATGCAAGGCGGTAAGTACCCAGATCTCGTTTGTACCTATAGGGAAAAAACCCTTGCACAAAAAACTTTCCACTGAGGAAAGAAAGCCTAAGAGAAGGGCTGTAATGGGAACCAGGTAACTAACTGGAGCCTAAAGAAGCAATCTTCCAAACAAGGAAGATCAAGGTCTGTCCAGGCAAGGGGGTAGGAGGGAGGGTCACAAGAAAGAAGGCGAGAGAAGACAACTAACATGGAACGTTATGGTAGGTACATAACTTCTCAATGTTAAGTTGTCAATCTCGCCTTCATTCTTGCTTGATGGGACCGCGCCCCTAGCACCTCTATCCTGGGTGGCTCAATGGAACAGACTCTTGAGAACCGTAGATCCAAAACTGGCTCTGTCCCTGGAGGCCAAATCCAATTTGTAATGAGAAACAAAGGTATGAGGACTGGCCCAAGTGGCTGCTGCACAAATAGTGTCTAAAGGGAGTCTAGCCTGAAAGGCTGTGGAAGTGGCTAGACTTCTGGTGGAATGCGCTTTTGGCTTTGAACACAGCTGTTTGCCCCGGAGTTGATAGATTTCGCAGATGGTGGAAGAAAGCCATCTAGACAAGGTCACTTTGGAAACAGGAAGGCCTTTCTTATTTTTAGCATAGGAAAGGAAGAGCTGATCGGATTTCCTGAATTCTTTTGTTCTGTCCAAATAATATCTGAGTTGGCGGTGAACATCAAGATAATGTAATTTCTGTTCCGATCTGTTGGAGTAATTAGGGAAAAATACAGGGAGATCAATAGATTGATTCAAATTAGATTTCGAAGCCACCTTAGACAAAAAGGATGGATTAGTTCTCAAGGATACTCTGTCCTTGTGGAAGACCAAATAAGGGGGACGAACAGAAAGAGCATGAAGTTCTGACACTCTCCTGGCCGAGGTAATAGCAACAAGGAAGAGTGTTTTCCTTGAAAGAAACTTCAGTGAACAAGAAACAGCTGGCTCGAAGGGAGGAAGAATTAAGGATGTCAGCACTAAATTTAGGTCCCATTGAGGAGGAGGACTCCTAACGGGAGGTTTAAGGAGAAAAATCCCTTTTAGAAAAGCTCTACAAAGCTTATGGGACATAATGTTGTGATCTGCAAATCCGACATGAAAGTTCGAGATAGCAGCCAACTGAACTTTGACCGTGGAAGATGAAGAGCCCGAGTGAAAGATTTCCGCTAAAAAATCCAAAACTGCATGAACAGGGGCAGTAAAGGGATCTATATTCTTTGATTTAGCCCAAAAGGAGAAGCGTTTCCACTTGCTGGAGTAAATCCTTCTAGTAGAGGATTTAAAGGAAGCCACTATGATATCCCTAACAGGGTTAGAGATCATAGGAAGCCTGGCTAAGGAAGGAAGTGGAGCAACCAAGCTGTGAGGTTGAGAGAAGGAATAGATCGATGCAGGTGACCCGATTGGTGGATCAGAAGATCTGGCACTGGGTCCAGATGCCACGGCTGCACCAATAGATGACGATGGAGGAACGGAAACCAAATCTATCGAGGCCAATAGGGGGCAATGAGAATCATCTTGGCTCTCAAAACGGTGGCTTTCTGGAGGACTTGTGGAATCAATGGAAAGGGAGGGAAGGCATAAAGAAGTCCCTGGGGCCAATCCTGGGTAAGAGCGTCTCTGGGGGGATGGCCTGGTAGTGCGAAGACAGAGAAGAAGTCTGGGCATTTGCTGTTTTGGGGAGTAGCAAAAAGATCGCAACATGGGCGGCCCCATGCTAGAAAAATCTCTTCCACTATAGATTGTTTGAGAGACCACTCGTGAGGCATGAGAATAGCTCTGCTCAATTTGTCCGCTATAATGTTGGTTTCCCCAGGGATATGCGTTGCTACCAGAAACCGATGAGAGGAGATCGCCCATTGCCAAAGTCTGAGAGCTTCTTGACACAAGGGGTAGGACTTGGTTCCACCCTGTTTGTTGATATACCATACTACAGACATGATGTCCGTGTGAACTGCAATTGTCCCCAAGGGAAGAAAGTCGTTGAGGGCTTGCAACGTTAAAAGCACTGCTCTCATCTCTAGGACATTTATGTGCAGGTGGTATTTGAACGGTTGCCACGTCCCATGAACCATCCTGCCCTGATAATGACCCCCCCCACCCAATCAGGGAGGCGTCCGTAGTGACTGTGGCTACCGGGGCTGGGGATACAAAGGGTCTGCCCTGATGAATTTGGGGAGAAGAAATCCACCAGGATAGGTGATTTTTGCAAGCTTGTGTCACCAGGATTTGGTGACGCATGGGAAGTTGTTGGTAAGACCACTGGGTGAATAACATCCATTGAAGAAGGCGCATGTAGAAACGGGCCAAGGGAAGAAGGGTAATGGCCGCTGCCATGAGGCCCAACACTTTCAGGACCAGTCTGGCTTGCACCTTTTTGCTGGCAAGGATGATCCGCACGTGACTTTGGATATCTGAGATTCTTTGGTCTGTGAGGGTTGCTGACATCCAAACAGTGTCTAATTCTGCACCTATAAAAGTAATAGACTGGCAGGGCAACAAGGAGGATTTTTCGTAGTTTATCGAAATTCCTAACTGAGTGCAGAGATTTAGGGTGTAATCCCTGGCTTGGAGAAGTTGATGCCTGGTGGTGGCTGAAAGGAGCCAGTCGTCGAGATACGGAAACACCTGGAATCCTAGACGCCTCAGGTGAGCCGTGACCACTGCCATACATTTGGTGAACACTCTGGGGGCTGTAGTGAGACCAAAGGGCAGGGCTCTGAATTGAAAATGACTGGACCCCAGCCGAAACGGAGAAACCTTCTGGAGCGTCTGTGAATTTTTATGTGATAGTACGCATCCTGAAGGTCTATTGAGCACATCCAGTTGTCCTTGCCCAGGAAGGGCAAAATTGATTGAAGTGTGACCATTCGAAATCTCGTCTTTTTCACAGACTTGTTGAGTCTGCTGAGATCCAATATTGGTCTCCAATCTCCCGTCTTTTTGGGGACCAAAAACAACCTTGAGTAGATTCCGGGCTCTGAATGGTCTGTAACTGGCTGAATGGCCCTTTTGTGAAGAAGCTTTGATACTTCTAATTTTGCGATTTCCCTTAGACCGGGTGGCACATCTGGAAGGGAATTTCTGTGAGTGAAGGGACTTTCCTCGAAAGGAATTTTGTAACCCACGGATATAATCGACTGTACCCATCTGTCTTGTGTGAGGGAACGCCAGGCTTGTGGGTACAGCTATAGTCTTCCCCCGACTGCCTCCAAGGATGGACAGTCGGGCAATACCTCAGGGATGCTGGAAGGGCTTGTCAGAGAGAGGCTCTCTGCTTCCCTGGTTTTGTGGACCCCCTCTGCCTCTAGGGCGGCGTCTGTTATTATTACCCCCTCTGCCTCTAGGGGTAAACTGACCACGTATCCGTGTGACTCCTTGGGATTTACGGAACCACATTTTCCGCCTTCTGACCTTTGGGGTAAGGTCTAGAAGGGGTAGAAAAACGGACCCCTACGGCAGAAAGAGTCTTGCCGTCCTGCTCACACCTGGTCAATGTATCCTTCACTTGAGGGCCAAACAATGCTGACCCATCAAAGGGAGAGTTTGTGAAGGACGCCTTAAAGGGATCTGCAAAATTACAGAGCCGCATCCAGGATTGACGTCTAAGAGCCACTCCTGTACCTGCGGCTCTACTCGCTCCATCTGCTGCATACGAAATCAGCCGCATGGAGGAGTTTGCCATAGAATTAAGGATTCCTAGCTGAGAAGCAATTTTGTCCTGAGAGCCTGGAGCTGTAGGATCCTGTACTACTTCACCTAGTTCTTTTAGGATGTCCCTTTGGAGTCTGGTGAAGTGACATAAATAATTCAGCGAACGCATGGCAAAGGTCGCTGAGGAGAACATCCACTTACCATACCTGTCCATGGTCCTAGAATCCTTGTTAGGAGGATGGACTGGTACAGAAGGATCTGCAAGTTCCTTCTTAGTGGCGGCCGCCACCACCATGGCATCAACCGGGACACCTTTTGTAAGGAATTGTTTTTCAGAAGGGGCTGTAATAAATTTAGACGGCCTCCTAGGAACTGGCTCTACAGAATCAGGAGCAGCCCAAGCCTTCCGAGCATTAACCTCCATCAGGGGGTCGAAAGGAGGAGACACCCAGGAGGTGGAGGGTCGAGATCCAAACGCCTCTAGGTATACCGACTCATCCTCGGAGGGATTGATGGAGGGCCAGTTTCCCCTCTGTTTTAGGAGTTCTAGGATGTCTGAAAAGGAGACATCCTCAGAGGGGGATCTTGGGGACCCCTCCGACTCATCTAAGTCGGTATCTGAGGTGGAAGACTCAGGGCAGTCCAGGTGCTTCCTCTTACAAGTCCTCTTGCGCGGAGGATCTCCTGACGGGTCAGGAGAATCCTCGGAAGAGGGGGTTCTTCCCAGTGGGGAAACCTGAGGCGGTGGATGTCTCGGTCCGGGAGCAAGAGAGTGGGAAGAGATCTCGACAGGCACCGTAGAGGGAGGAGCTAAGGGAATAGACTGCTGACTGAGCCCAGTGGACAGCACACTCTTCATCACCTCAAAGGCTCCCCTCCCCGGGAGATCCGAGAGAACCCATTCCGAAGAAGCAGGGACTCCCGGGCCCACCGAAAGGGAAGGCTCTGAGGCAGATGTCGGAGCCGAGCTCACCAAGGCCGAGGCTCCAAGGGGAAGAGCGGGGTCAGACAAGGGTCCAATGCCACTCACCCCCTCGGAGGAGACCAGGGAAGCCCGGCCACCGAATCCCTCCAAGAAGGTCTCGAGTAGGAGATACGAGTAGATGCTGAAGGTGCAGAAGGGGGGAGGATCTGTCCTTCAGCCATAGCCGTAACTATTCCCGTAGACTCCAGCTCCAAACTCTGAGGCAGAGTCGAAGGAGGAACTTGAAGAGGGTGTGGACTAATAGTCGTCTGTTGGGACGGACTATGCAGCATCTGGGCCAGTGCCTGTGATTTTAACAGTCTACTTACCACCCTCTCTAAATCATGATCTGATAACCTGGACGACCTAGATGATCGGCTCCGATGGCTCCGCTCCAAAAGAAGAGGTGAGGCCGGAGCCGACAGTATCGGTTCCAAGGAAGGGGACCTGGACCTCTTCCTCGAAGGAACCATCGGAGCCGAAGAACCCACAGAACCAGACGGAGCCGATAACTTTTCGTCTCCGAATGAAGGTTGTTTAGATGCATCGGCTCCAGCCGGAGCCGATACAGACATAGAAGTAATGGTGTCGGCGCCGACCAAGCCTGAGCCACATGGTGATCGGAGCCAGTCAGAGCCGACACCAAAGTGACCATAACAGTATCGGCACCGATAGCCATCAGTGCCGAGGATTTTGGCAAGTTAGGATCGGCTCCAGTCGGAGCCGATTTTGACTCCAAAGGAGTCGGAGCCGAGGCCGCAGGCTTAGGAACAGAAGCCTGGGCCTTGGTAGACTTAGAAGTCTTGCTCGGAGCCAATTTGGCCGGAGAGCCCTCCGGTTTAAGGAGACCCCTTAATATCAACTTATTTCTCCTCTCCTGCAGGACTCTCTGGCTAAAGGAGTGACAAATTGCACAGGAGTCCTGCAGGTGGAGAGGTCCCAGGCAGTACAAGCAAGAAGTGTGACCGTCTGTCAGAGACATCTTCTGACAGCACGAGTCACACTTCTTGAAGCCTGAGACCCTTTGCTCTTTGGACATGGTAGTACACAAACAGTACACACACAGTCCCAATCAGACAACTAAAGATTAAAGATTAAAGAATAAACAATAATTAATCTCTCACACACACACCCTGACAGGGGGGGGGGAATGGGAGGGAATAAAGGCCTGACTAAAAGGAGGGGAAGGAAATATAAAGTTAGTCAGAAAAGGGCTTACAACTAAGTAAAAAGGAAAGGATTCTATAAAAAAATGGTTATTTTTGAATTTTAAGGGGCAACTAGAAGATTAAATTTAACACTTACCAGGAGCTGGCAAAAGGAGGACCTCATCAGCGAAGCGGCAAACGAGATCTGGGTACTTACCGCCTTGCATCATGGGATATGGGACTGCCTCGAGCTGGTAAAAGTGACTCTCGAGCTTAGCAAGTGCAGTGGAGCCGAGGATCGGCTCCGAACCCATCAAGCAAGAATAAAGGCGAGATTGACAACTTAACATATTCACTTATCTGAAATACTCGCTAAGAGCTCGAAAATCCAGCTACTCACAAGCGCGGCAAACTAGATCTAAGGTCATGGAGGGTTGGCAGGGGATTATGGGTGAGGGGAGGAGTTAGGAGCTCGAATCCATTAGCTATGAAACAAGTTGCCGGCTTGGATCCGATATCGGATCCAAGACCCACAGGTTGCTGACAAATGAAGTCTCTACTTCAGATCATACCTTACATTTTTAGAGTTTTAAAAGGAAAGATAGCAATAAATTCCCTCTCTCCCCAACCTGAGAACAAGTCAAACCAAACAAATAGCACAGGGTACAGCATTAGTCAGGCCTATTTTTTAATAGTAACTCTCAAGCAACCAGAAAAAGAAGTTATGTCCTTACCATAACGTTCCATGTGGAGTGTTCATCTCGCCTTTGTTCTTACAAATGGGTGTCGGAGCCGATCCTCGGCTCCGTGTCGGCCGCATAGCAAAGCTCTGCATCTAGGAGAAGCTCGAGACCAACCTACCTCCCACAATTCCCTCTGCATCTAGGAGAAGCTCGAGACCAACCTACCTCCCACAATTCCCTCTGCCTCTACCTCAGATCTAGTTTGCAAAACAAGACCAGATCCAGCAATAACAAGGTAATGAAGTATAAAAGGATACATAAGTATACATAGGATCAGACACTAGCTCAAGCTAGTAGGAACAACAGAGAGACCACTAGTGGGAGACAAACAGACCAGACTTCTAAATCCGTACGTTCTTCCAGACCTGAGGGTGGGAGGGTGGGGATGTAAGAACAAAGGCGAGATGAACACTCCACATGGAACGTTATGGTAAGGACATAACTTCTTTATGTGAGAGTGTTCAATCTCGCCGTTTGTTCTTACAAATGGGTAGCGTCCCTAGCTCCGTTACCCTGAGTGACTCACAGAAGAACGTTCCTGAGCACAGTGGAACCAAAGGATGCTCTATCCCTGGAAGTCCTGTCAACTTTATAATGAGTGATGAATGTATGCGGTTTAGACCAAGTGGCGGCTGCGCAAATAGTATCCAATGGCAGACGAGCCGCATGAGCCAGAGATGTGGAAACTGACCTGGTAGAATGTCCCTTTGGTTTCGTGGGCAAAATCTGATTTGAAGCAGAATACACGAAGGTTATACAATCAGTTAGCCATTTAGAAAGTGTGCGCTTCGTCACTGCCATGCCCGTTTTGTTGTCCGCAAAGGCTATAAAGAGTTGGTCCGCTCTCCTATGGTCCTTAGTTCTATCCAGGTAGTATCCGAGTTGTCTATGAACATCCAATTTGTGCAACATATATTCCGGCTTGTTAGAGTGGTTTTTGAAAAATGTAGGAAGCTCAATGGACTGATTAATGTTGTTAACCGAACAAACTTTAGGGAGGAAGGAAGGGTTGGTGCGTAATGATACCCTGTCAGGGTGAAAAATTAAATATGGCTGCTTGACGGAAAGTGCCTAAAGTTCTGATACTAGTCTGGCTGAAATGATAGCTACTAGGAAAAGAGTCTTCCAGGACAAGAACTTTAAGGAACAGGAAGAAGCTGGTTCAAAGGGTGGTAAAATTAACTGGGATAAAAGCAAATTTAGATTCCAAGGAGCTGTAGGTAACCTAATTGTTGGTCTGAGATGAAAGGACCCTTTCATGAAGGCTTTACAAAGCCTATGAGCCATAATGGGAGCTCCGTTTTCTCCTATGTGAAAGTTGGAAATAGCGGCCAACTGAACTTTTAAAGTGGCAGTAGAGGCTCCTTGGTGAAACAGCATGGATAGGAACTCCAAAATCTTGTTTAAAGGGGCTACTAAGGGATCCAAATGTTGTGAAGTCACCCAGTAGACGAAACGTTTCCACTTACTGGTATAGATTTTAGTAGTGGAAGCCTTATGAGAGGCGACCAGAATGTTCTGAACCGCCGGAGAGAGAAAATCAGACCTGGCTAAGTAGGGAAGCGGAGCAGCCAAGCTGCTAACTTGAGGGATAGGAGCGACGGGTGAGGAGCTCCTGACGAATGAGTCAGTAGGTCTGGCACTGGGTCCAGAATACAGGGTTCCTGCATTTGGTGGGCTTGAAGAAAGGGGAACCAAATCTGTCGAGGCCAGAATGGGGCAATGAGAATTATAGTCCTCTCCTGGTCCTTGGCTTTCTGAAGAAATTTGATCAGTGGTATAGGAGGAAAGCGTACAGGAGACCCGGGGCCAATCGTGAATCAGAGCGTCCCTGGGGACATCCCTGGAGGGGTAAAGGGCAAAGTAGCTTCTGCACTTGGTGTTCATTGGAGACGCAAACAGATCGCAGCAAGGCTGGCCCCATTTGCGGAAAATCCTTTCCGCCACTTTCTGATTGAGGGACCACTCGTGAGGTAACAGGATGGCTCTGCCCAACCTGTCCGCTATGACGTTGGATAACCCCGGGATGTGCGTTGCTATTAGAAAGCGACCCATGGATTCTGCCCATTGCCAAATTCTCATGGCCTCTCTGCACAACTGGTTAAGACTTGGTTCTTCCCTGTTTGTTTATGTACCAGACTACGGACATGTTGTCCGTCTGTACTGCAATAGTCCCTAGAGGTAGAAGGGGGGAGAAGTGTTGCAACGCTAGAAACACTGCCCTCATCTCTAGAACATTTATGTGCAGGTTGTACTCTAAGCTGGACCATTCGTCTTGGACTGTCTGTCCCTGAAAGATGCCCCCCCACCCTATCAGGGAAGCGTCCGTGGTCACTGTGGCTGTTGGTTTGGGTAATACAAACGGCCGGCCGCTGATGAAGTTGTGATTCTGTAACCACCAAGACAGGTGTGTTTTGCAGGTATTCGTTATGTGAATATAGTGTGTCAGCGGTAACTGCTGGAACGACCACTCCGCGAACAGCAGCCATTGGAGAACTCTCATGTGTAGCCTTCCCCATGGGAACTGCAATGAGGGAAGCTGACATGAGCCCTAAGACTTTCAGGACTAGATTGGCTGGGGACTTTTTGGATAATAGCAGGAGAGACACGTGATCTTGCAGGGAAGCTATTCTTGTGAGGGGTAGTTTTAGTCGCATTGAACGGGTATCTAGTTCTGCACCTATAAATGAAATATGCTGCGAGGGCTGTAACGCAGATTTTTCGAAATTTATCGAAATCGCTAGCTGAGCACAAAGGCTGATTGTGTAGTCCCTGGTCTGTATCAGTTGACGCTCGGTGGTGGCAGTAAGGAGCCAGTCCAGATACGAAAACACCCGGAATCCTAGGCGTCTCAAGTGAGATGCTACCACTGCCATGCATTTGGTGAAAACCCTGGGGGCTGAGGTTAGACCAAAGGGCAGGGCCCGAAAAGTACAGTTTTGTACCTACCAGAAATGTAGATGTCCGATAGATATGCAACTGCAGTCCTTAAATATGGGTTGTCCTGCCTCAGGCAGCCCTCGGTCGGCCGGATTCCAAAGTCTGGGTCCGACGTCGGCTGATGTCGCCTCCTCCCTGACATCAGAGCGGCTGGGGTATAAAGGTATCAGCCGACGCCATCTTCCTCAGTGTTTCTTGCCCCAGATGCCAGGTGCCCTCCAAGGAAGGCTAAAAATAGAACTGGATACAAAATTCCAGACATACACAATAGCAATAAACAGATACACCATAACAGATATCCCCAGCTAAGTATAAAGGGAGGAAAGTGGACCCAATGCACAGAGGGGAAGGAGGGAGGGAAAACCTGACTGCAGTTGCATATCTATCGGACATCTACATTTATGGTAGGTACAAAACTGTACTATGTCCTTCAAGAATGCAAGTGCAGTCCTTACATATGGGTTGAATACCATAGCCAAGCTGGGGGTGGTCCCTGCAGGACTGCTGAAGCAAAGCCTGCTCGGGATCTGGAATATAAGGGGAGGTTGTAGTGCTTGGAGAATGTATGCACGGAGCTCCATGTAGCAGCTTCTAGAATGTCCTTTGTAGCCATCCCTCTTAGGAAGGCTGTGGAGGTGGCTGTAGCTCTGGTGGAGTGTGGTCTGACATTGGCTGGCACACCCTTTCCATGGTAGGAATAACAAAATCTGATGCAATGTCCAATCCATTTTGAAATTGTTTGTTTGGAGATTGCTTTTCCTTGTACTCCAGGAGCGTAAGCTACAAATAGTTGGTCAGACTTTCTGTTGGCCTTTGTTCTGTCCAAGTAGTAGCGCAGTTGTCTGTGAATGTCCAAAGTGTGCAGCAGCTTTTCCCCTTTATTTTGAGGATTGGGGAAGAAAGTAGGCAGGTGAATTGCTTGATTTAGAGACACCCTGGATATCACTTTTGGCATAAAAGAAGGATTGGTTCTTAAAGAAACCCTGTCCTGATGAAAAATGAGGAATGGAGGTACTGCCATGAGGGCCTGTATCTCCGAAACTCTTCTTGCTGAGGTTATTGCCAACAGGAAAACTGTTTTCCAGGACAGAAATTGCAATTCTCCAGATGCTGCTGGCTCAAAGGGAGGAAGACTTAATTTTTCCAACACATAATTGAGGTCCCATGCAGGCACTGGTGGTTTTCTGGGAGGTTTGATATTCTTTACCCCTCTTAGAAATTGTCTTAGCAAAGGATGTGAGAACACAGGAGGATCAGTGTTGTATCTTGCTGAAATTGCTGAAGCGTGTATTTTTATGGAAGAATAGGAAAGTCAATTATGCAGCATGTCTGCCAAGTATTCCAATATCTGTGGAATGTTCATTACTGATGCATCCTGTCCCTTGTTGGTATTCCAGATGCTGAATCTCTTCCATTTGGCTGAATAAGCTTTTCTGGTGGAAGGTCTGCATGCTTCTAATAATATTTGTTGAACTTCCTTGGAGAAAGAGATATGTGGAGAAATCATGGGACCCTCCAAGCTGTCAGCCGCAGAGTTTGCAGGTTTGGATGAACCGTCCGGTAATTGTGCTGAGTCAAGAGTGGAGACCATAGAGGCAGGGTCCACAGTTTGGTGCAAGTTATGCTCCTTAGTAATGGATACCAGTGCTGTCTTGGCCAATCTGGAGCTATTAAGATGCCTTTCAGTTGCTCTGCTTTGATCTTCATAACACCTTGGTCATCAATGGTAGAGGTGGGAATGCATAGATTGTTAGAGAGTTCCAGCTGAATGAGAGAGCATCTATTTTCCAGGCTTGTGGATGATGTGACCTCATGCAGAACTTTTTCAGATGATGATTGAGGTGGGAGGCAAAGAGGTCTACATCCGGCCTCCCCCATGCAGAAGTTATTTGTGCAAAAATGTCTGGATGCAACATCCATTCGTGTGGATCCAGGGTGTTTCTGCTTAGACTGTCCGCTAGAACATTGTCCCTGCCTGGAACAAACTGGGATTGTAGCTGTATGTTCAGTTTCAGGGATTTTTCCCAAAGAGTCATTGTTAGTCTGCAAAGGGGGTAAGAATGAGTACCTCCCTGCTTGTTTATGTACCATATAACAGTGGTGTTGTCTGTCTTTATTAGTAGATGACCTGGTTGAAGATATTTTCCGAAGGCCTCGATTGCATGCATTACTGCTAACATCTCTTTTTGATTGATGTGCAGATGTACTTCCTGGGGAGTCCATTGCCCTTGAATACATCTGCCCTCCATGTGCACCCCCTATCCATGGTCTGAGGCGTCTGTTGTAACGGTTTGGCTTGTTTGAGGCTTGTTGAAAGGCATACCTTTGTTTAACTGGCTTGCTTGGGCCCACCACAAAAATTCCCTTTGTAGACATGGGATGAGTGGGACAATTGCTTCTAAGTTGTGGCTGTGTTGAGACCATAAACTTTTTAGGTACCATTGTAGTTTTCTCATGTATAGTCTTGCCAGTGGAATCAGTAGAATGCAAGATGCCATGAAACCCAGGGCCTGCAGGATTTTCCTTGCAGTCATCTGGGTGAGCTTTGCTAGGCTTTTGAAGTAATGTGGTAGTTGTTCTTGCTTCTCTTCTGTGAGGTAAGCCATTTGAGATTCTGTGTCTAGTTTAGCTCCTAGAAAAGTTATTTGTTGGGATGGAAGTAGTCTTGATTTTTGTAAGCTGACTGTGCATCCCAAGGTCTGTAGTAAGTGAATGACATAATTCAAGTTTTTTGTCAAGGCTTGCTTGCTGTCCGCTTGTATAAGGCAGTCGTCCAGGTAAGGGTAAATTTGCATCCCCTGGAGTCTGCAATGTGCAATTACTGATGCCAGGCATTTCGTGAATACTCTGGGTGCAGTAGATAAGCCAAAGGGCAATGCTGAGAATTGATAATGCTCTGGCCCTGCAAGAAATCTGAGGTATCTTCTGCAACTGTGTCTGATTGGGACATGCAGGTATGCCTCCTTGAGGTCCAGAGTAACCAGCCAAGACCCCTTGCCCAGCATGGGAGGGAGTTGCTGTAGCGTCAGCATTTTGAATTTTGGTACAATGAGAAAAGTGTTTAGAGCGGACAAGTCCAGTATAGGTCTCCATTGCTTTTCTTTTCTTGGAACAAGGAACAGTCTTGAGTAAAATCCCTGGCCTTGTTCCTGAAGAGGTACCTTTTCTATTGCTTTGATTTGTTTCAGCTTTGAAATTTGTTCGAATGTCTCTGCCCTTTGATTTTGTGGCAGGTTTGGCATACCTTGTCTTGTTGGTAACTTATGGAAGTGAAACCTGTAGCCTTGATCTATTATGTCCAGAATCCACTTGTCCTTTGTTAAAATGTGCCTGTTTTTCGAAAATAAGGATAATTTTCTGCCTAAAGGTGCTTCTCTTTGAGCCTTGGTCGGCGGTGTCAAAAGCAAGTCATTGTGATTGTCCCTGTGGGGCAGGGGAAGTCCCCGCGCCACCTGTCTGATTAGTCGGTTGCCATTGGCGTCCCCTGTAGGCGCCTCTGTATTGCCCTCTACCTCGGGCACGCCTGCTTTTTCCCCTTTGAAATTTGTCAGTGTCCGGAAAGGACCAATACTTAGAAGGCCAATTCCTGCTGAACCTAGGAGGCTGAACCTGGAGGAAATCATTGACTGTTTGCACTGATTTAGCCTTTTCCTCAATTGATTTTAACACATCCTGAGCATTAGTACCAAATAGCTTGTGTTTTTCCAGAGGTGCATCTAGATGCTTTGCTTTAACATGATCTGGTAATGGCTGTTCTTTTAACCATGCATGTCTACGTATGACGGCCCCTTGTCATAGCTGCCCTACATGAAGCTTCCAATGCATCATATCCACACTGAAGAAAATGGTTGCTAACCTGCTGTGTGTTGTGAACCACATCCTGCAAGGCCTTCCTATCTAAAGGCTCAGGAGAGGCTAACTTTTTCTGCAAATCATCAAGAAATCCTGATAATGAAACATATGAAAAAGGCAATTGAGGGCTCTCATAGCCAGTGTGGTTGAGGTATAAACCTTTTTGCCCCACCTCTCGAGGGACCTAGCTTCCCTGTCTGAGGGCAAGGGATTCTTGGCCGTGGATGCAGTCACCCCTTTTGGCCCCTGGGAAATGGTTTCTAGATCAACAGCATGGGCCTTAAAGAAATGTTTATGAGTTTCAGGAACCCTGTAGTATCTGTCCGGCTTGACAGGAGCAGGAGGGAGAGAATCAGGAGAAGCACTCGAATCTGAGTACACATCATCCAGAACATCAAGCACTGGAGGGATAGCTAAAGGCCTGTGTTGTGGTAGCTTAAGGAAGGTACAAAGCCATTTCCTGGAGTCGGAGTATTCCTGGCCTTGCCACTGAAAGTGCTCCCTCATGGAGTGAAGAACTTCCCCAAAAGAAATATCCTCAGGAGGGGAGGCAGAGGGGATAGAATCCTCCGCATCAGAATCCTTGTAGGCCTGGAAGGACTCTTCCTGGATATCTGAGTGATCAGAGTCACCAGAGGCTTCATCTGAAGAAAGGGTGTCAGTATGCCCAACCCTGGGCCTTTTGTCAGAAGGTGGCTGAGATCCTCTTTCAGGATGGGCCTGGGAGCCCCTGATTAAGGAAATTAAATCTGCAGCTAAAGACATGATTTGTTTATCAGAAGTGGGCTGAGGCAGAGCTTTAGGAGGGTGAGACTTAGCCTGGCTAGCAGCCTTAGCACGTGTGTACGCCTTGATAGACATGGACATAGGGGGCCTAGCTGCCCCACGTGCTGGAGTAACCTTGTCCACTGGTATGGTCTCCGATAAATCTTGGGCTTCAGAATCAGGAGGAAAATCAACCACCGGCACCGGCGCAGGCTCCGGGGCCGGAGTAATCGGTAGAGCGGTGTCGTCGGTCCGGAGCGGTGGAACAACCGCCTCAGAAGAGACTGATGCACCCGCGGTAATTTTTGGTGTGGGGTCGGTGGAAGTCGCGGGCCAAGGATGTCGGTCCTGGTCCTTCCTTTTTTGGAAATATGAGGTGTCGGTTGTTCCGACGGCATGGTATAGGAGAATTTGCCACCAAAAAAGTCTTCAGCAAACTCTGCCCGGCGCCTGAGTGTGCGCTTATTGAAGCAAGCACAGGCGGCACAGGCCGAGACGTCGTGGTCTGGGCCAAGGCAGGGGAGGCAGTAAGAATGGAAATCCTTATGAGGTATTTGTTTACCACAAGACAAACAGTTATTAACTTTTTCAGTTTTTTCTGACATCGGCTGAGGCAAGAAAAAGATCCCCAACGGGGTACTTAGCTTTTTGATGACTTCGGATACAAAAAACACAGGAGCTGACCGACCGGCACTTGCGAACTGCTTCTGCTTCGGGCACCGCGCGGCAAGAAAGACTGAGGAAGATGGTGTCGGCTGATACCTTTATACCCCAGCCGCTCTGACGTCAGGGAGGAGGCGACATCAGCCGACGTCGGACCCAGACTTTGGAATCCGGCCGACCGAGGGCTGCCTGAGGCAGGACAACCCATATGTAAGGACTGCAGTTGCATTCTTGAAGGACATCTGAAAGTGGCTGGCTCCCAGCTGGAAGCGCAGGTGATCTCTGGACACTCTGGCCATTTTGATGTGGTAGCAGGCGTCCCCAAGATCTACTGAGCACATCCAGTCGTCCTTCTGTAAAAACAGAAGGATCGATTGAAGCGTGACCATCCAAAACTTTTCTTTCTTCACAAATGTATTGAGATTGCTTAGGTCCAGGATTGGCCTCCAGTCCCCTGTCTTTTTCGGAACTAAAAAGAACCTTGAGTAAGTTCCGGATCCTCTTTGGTCCACTGGGACTGGTTGGATGACTCTTTTTTTTCTAGCAGCTTTGAGATTTCTATCGCTGCAGGTTTTCGCAGATGGGGTGGTACATCTGGGAATCTTTTTTGTGGTAATGGGGGAAATACAAAGGGAATTTTGTAACCTCTGGTGATGATGTTTTTTACCCAATTGTCTGAAGTAAGGCTTTGCCAGGCCTGAGGGTATAAAGCTAAGCGACCCCCGACTGCCTCCATAGCAGGACAGTCGGGCCTCCTCTCAGGAAAGACTTCCCAGGGATAGTATCCCTGTCACCTTGGTTCTGCGGACCCCCTCTGCCGCCAGCGTGGCGTCTTCCATTTCTGCCCCCTCCTCTGCCTCAGGGGGGGGGGGGCATCACCCTGTGTGCCTGGGAAAGAACCCTGGGGTTTACGAAACCACATCTTTCCACCTCGTTGCCCTTTGGGGTACGGTCTGGATGGGGTGGAAAAACGGACTCCGACAGCAGACAGAGTCTTTCCTTCCTGCTCACACCGGGTTAGGGTCTCCTTTACTTTGGGCCCAAAAAGAGTGGCACCATCAAAGGGGGTGTTAGTAAAGGAAGACTTGAAGGCTTCCGCAAAGGAGCACAGCCGCATCCAGGATTGTCTACGAAGAGCAATCGCTGAAGCTGCAGCCCTACTCGACCCCTCGGCCGCATACGAGATGAGCCTCATGGACGAGTTTACTATGGATGTAAGGGTGTTGAGCTGTGCTGTAACTTTGTCCGAGACAGCAGCATCTGTATTACCCTGGAGGGTATCTCCCAACTCTTTGACTAGATCCCTCTGTAATCGTGTAAAGTGTGTCAAGTAGTTCAGCGATCGCATGGAGAAAGTCGCTGAACTGAAAATGCACTTCCCATATCTGTCCATGGTCCTAGAGTCTCTGTTAGGGGGATGGACAGACAAGGAAGATTCGGACATCTCCTTTTTAGTGGCTGCGGCCACCACCATAGCGTCCACTGGAACTCCCTTAGTAAGGTATGACTTGTCCTGAGGGGCAGTGATGTATTTGTTAGGTTTCCTGGGAACTGGCTCCACTGTGTCAGGTGTTTCCCACGCCCTTCGAGCAATTAACTCCATTAACTCATCGAAGGGCGGAGTGACCCAGGAGGAGGAAGGGCGAGCACCAAATGCCTTCAGCAGAACAGACTCATCCTCAGAAGGGGGTAGGGCCTGCCAATCACCTCTCTGCTTCAAGATCTCCAGGATGTCAGCAAAGGAGACATCCTCTGAGGGTGACTTTGGGGACCCTTCTGACTCATCTAAGTCAGTATCCGAAGTTAAGGATTCCTGTGGGGAATCTAAGTGCCTCCTCTTGCACAACTTTTTCCTCGGAACGTCATCGGGAGGGGCTTCCGATGAGGCCTCCGAGGAAGAAGGGGCTCCCTCTGGGAGTGGCTGAGACACTGGTGCTCTACGCTTATGGGTAGTCGTGGGTTCAGAAGTAGACAACGGACCTTTATGGGAGAGAGAAGTTGTTTCTGTAGACGTGGTTGTCTGAGAAGGCAATACCTTCCTCATGAGGTCAAAGGCCCCCCGACCCCAAGCTGAGGAGTCCCCCGTTTCCAAAGAACGTGGAAGTGTCTCCGACGTGGAGACCAAGGGCATCGACCCCGAGGACGGAGCCGAAGTGATCCGTGCCGAGGCACCGAGGGGAAGAGTCGGCACCAAAAGATCGGTTCGACTCTCGGTCCCGGAGCCAAGCAGGGATCGTCAGTTCCGCGAGTCCGCCAACGGTTCCGACGGAGCCAAGGTCAACGGTGCCGACCGAGGAAGGGACGGTTCCGGCACCAAGGGCTCCACAATCATCAGATCAACATCTCCCGGCTCCGAAAGCTGTGTAGGCCTCGGAGGAGGACCAGATGGAGATAAGGGAAGGCCTTTGAGTCTCGACACCAATTGGGAGGAGACTGAAATGAGCTTGGACAGGGCCGTGTTCTCCATTAACTTCTGCACCACACGTTCTAAGTCGGTGTCGGAGAGGGGCCTGGAAGATCGGGTCGAAGAGACAGAGGACGGTACCGACCTCAATAAGGCAGGAGGTGGAAGATCCGACACCGGTTCCAAGACTCAAGGCTCGGTCACAGTAAGAAGCTCGACACTCGGCCTCGAAGCCTGTGGAACCGGTGAACGAACTTTAAACGAAGAACTCGGAGCCGATGACGTGGGCTCTGATGTCTTCGATCCCTTCGAGGACTTAGAAGCCTGGTCCGACTTGTCAAGCTCCTCTTGGAAGAAAGGCTTCAAAAGACCCCTATCCATAAGCTTCCTGCGTCTATCTGTCATGACCCTTCCACTAAAAGAATGACAAATAGAACAGTCTTCTTGTAGATGGAGAGGGCCAAGACAGTAGACACAGGAGCTATGGTTGTCAGTGACAGACATCTTTTGCCCACACTGACACCTCTTAAATCCCGACTTAGCTTTTTCAGACATATCCTGTTGAAAAGCAAATCAATTATACAAAAAACAGTTTGACAAAGAGTTGGACTCAAGTCCACAAACACAGCAATACTATAGCAAAAATCAATATCAACCCTAAACCTAGTACTAGGAGGGGTAGGCCCTAAGAAAAACTAATGTATAAGTATATATGAATTATATATATATTATAGTAGTCAAGGATAAACCAGACACACACACACAAGAGATAAACTCCCCCCCCAAAAAATCAGAAGATTTTACAAGAAATATATGAAGAAAATAGCTTATCTTCCAAAGTTGGTCAGAGCTCTCAAAATCGATGCGATCGGTTGCAGCGGCAAACTAGATCTGAGGTAGAGGCAGAAAGAATTGTGGGAGGTAGGTTGGTCTCGAGCTTCTCCTAGATACAGAGCTTTGCTATGCGGCCGACTAGGATCCGAGGATCGGCTCTGACACCCATTTGTAAGAACAAACGGTGAGATTGAACACTCTCACATACTACGGTTATCCAGCATCTACCAATCCCCATTGGTGCCAGTTAACTGAGAGTTTACTGTAGTCCACGAAAATATTTGTAATTCACTTGATGTAAATACTTTAAAAGCATTACACACAGATTTCTTATACGAAACTCACTTTATTGTATCTAATGTGCTTGTTTCTGTATTGCCTTTAGACACCATAGCTTTAAGGCTAGAAAGAGGCAAAATAAGTTTCATCTTACTCAGATTTCAGAACTGACAGCTGTTTGCATAAAGGGCCAAGAATTATGGTAATTTCAGTATGTCTGTTATAAAATGCTGCAATATGTACGTGTTTGGACAGCTATTTAAAAATAAAACCAAACACAAGAAAATTAAGTCCACCTCAAGTAAAACAGATAGTATTCAGTAGCTTACGCTCTTTCACCAAAGCATTACATTCACTGTACATTTTACCACTTCAGGCTGGCTCAAAAAATTGCTGGTACATATTTTGCCATGCCCTTGGACTAACTTTCTCATCTGTGAAGCCAATTCAGTTGGAAGCTGCTTCTGATGAGGTCTT
Source organism: Protopterus annectens (assembly GCF_019279795.1). Classification (NCBI taxonomy): domain Eukaryota; kingdom Metazoa; phylum Chordata; order Ceratodontiformes; family Protopteridae; genus Protopterus; species Protopterus annectens. Next base: position 323,100,085 of record NC_056730.1, on the reverse strand, counting down.
TCTAGAACCGTTCCTATACACCAGCCATGCAGATAACTGTTAAGTAGACCACTACCTTTAAATAACAATCCCAAGAAGTAAAAACAAGTATAAACAAGGGCATTGATCACTAGCTTGAAAATGCTCTTTTTCCCCACTGCATTTATTGTGAAAACGCACTGCAAATAATTTCATCAAGTGAACAGCAGTCACACTCACCTTCCTAAAAAGCCTTTGACTTCCTCCTCCTGCAGATGTTGGGTAGTAAATATAAACATTATGGTCTTCTGCACTCACTGGCTTTTCTACAAATGGCTTCTGGAAAATTTCAGCATTTACTTCTACGTGATCATCCCCTTCGATCAGGCTACATTCTATAGGAGATTAAAAAAATATATTTCCTTGCATGTTTTACAAGAAATATGTCAGTACTTAAAATACATGATATATGAAATAACCCCCAAAGGAATACTGCACACAAATAACTGAGTATTCTGTTCTGTGTATAAAATATTTCTTATTCAGACTTTTCAAGATGGTGGCACACTGATCAACATTATAATTCAGCTCTCCCAATGTGAAAACAGAAACTGAAGAAGAAAAAAAAAGAAACGGCCAGTGAATACTGTCAGTTTGGGTAGAATTCAGTTACTGGCCAGCAAGGACATTGCCTGGATCTCAGCAAAGAAGTTATATGGAGAACCTGAAAGAAAATCAATCAGAAAAGGTGAAGAGAAAACACACTGGCTTCAAAAAATCCTGCAGCCATTCAGCAGAAATCAGTTCAAGCTTTAGCTTTGGCGCAAGGGATGGCTGCTAGTAATTTAGTGGAAAAAATAAATCATATATATTCCAAGGTGATTAAAATACGTGAAACAGTGAAGTAACATATCAAATGAAGTAACAAAAGGCTGGAAAAATAGAAGAAACATTTGCTATTTAGGTGAGCATTTAAAACTGCAAAAAAATAGAGCTTAAAATGAAGAAAAGGCTGACCAAGTATGAGGCTTCTCAAGAAAAGCTGATTTAAAAATATAGGGTGAGAAGACAGTCACACAAGGAAAAACTTTTAGTTATGTACTTACCATAACTTTAGATGTATGGGATCCATCTCGCCTACATTCTGTACTGATGGGTTCGGAGCCGATCCTCGGCTCCGACTCGGCACCCTCTACTATAGAACGAAGTCTCTTATTGGCTGAGCTATCCCACATCCCAGGATGCACCACCACTGCTTCCCCCAGATCTTGTTTGTTCGCACACATGCACACACACATAGACTGTTGATATAATATTGCCAGGTGTTTCAAGATGAAACAGCTGAACTCGAACCGTCCGGTCACTTCTGATCTCCAAGGCAGGGGGAAGGAGGATGGGTTATTAGGAATGTAGGCGAGATGGATCCCATACATCTAAAGTTATGGTAAGTACATAACTAAAAGATGTAATGTGATCCTATCTCGCCTACATTCTGTACTGATGGGACAGCGTCCCTAGCACCTGATTCCTGGGTGGCTCACTGAAAAACACTCCTGAGAACTGTGGAACCGAAGGAAGCTCGCCCCCGAGATGCCACGTCCAATTTGTAATGAGAAATGAAGGTGTGAGGAGAAGACCACGTAGCCGCAGCACAAATGTCACTAATGGCAAGCTTGGAATGAAAAGCTGCCGAAATAGCCATAGCCCTGGTAGAATGAGCTTTCACTGTAGCTGTAAGCTCTTTATTAGAAATGAAGTAAGTATGACTGATACAGTCTCTGATCCACTTGGCAATAGTGACTTTCGTGACGGCTTTGCCCAATTTATTGTCCGAAAAGGACACAAACAACTGATCTGTTTTCCATGCTTGGTGCGTCCTATCCAAATAGAAGCGTAATTGCCTGTGAACATCCAAGGTGTGAAAGATGTATTCCGCTCTGTTTGAGTACTTTGGGAAGAAACCTGGAAGTTCCAATGATTGTTGCAGACAAAAACTAGAACAAACCTTAGGAACAAAGGATGGGTTTGGTCTGAGGGATACTCTATCCTTGTGAAAAAACAGATATGGTGGTTTGACACATAGGGCTTGAAGTTCCGAAACTCTCCTGGCCGATGTAATTGCAACTAATAACGCAGTCTTCCAAGAAAGAAATTTTAAGTCACAAGTTGCTGCTGGTTCAAAGAGGGAAGAGGTCAAAGCACCTAACACCACATTAAGGTCCCACGGTGGAGCGGGATGAGATATCGGGGGCCGTAGCAGCCCAGCACCTTTCATGAAGGCCTTACACAACTTGTTGCTCATCAAAGGTGGTTCTATGCTCTCATGAAAATTTGAAATGGCTGCCAATTGAACCTTGATGGTAGAGACCGAACAACCTTGATTGAACAGAGAAGCTAAAAACTTCAGAACCTCTGACACCGGGACTGTAATGGGGTCTAATCCCCGGAGTTGGGCCCAAATAGCAAATCTCTTCCATTTGCTGCTATACATTTTCTTAGTAGAAGTCTTGTGAGCCGAGGACAAGATATGTATGACTTCCGGGTCCAAAGCATGGTTCCTGACTATGGTCGGAAGAGGAGGAGCAAAGCTGTTAACTTCAACGAGTGGAGGGACTGATGAAGCTGTCCCGACTGATGGGTCAAGAGATCCGGAACTTGGTCCAGGAACCATGGACCGTCCAGTGCATATTTCCGAAGAAAGGGAAACCAGACTTGACGAGGCCAGTATGGGGCAACTAAAATCATTTTGCTCTCCAAGCGAATCGCCTTCTGGATCACCTTGGGAAGAAGGGTAACCGGTGGAAAGGCGTATAGCAGACCGGTGGGCCAAGCTTGGACTAGGGCGTCCTTGGGAATCTCCCCTGGAACTGGGGTGAGAGAGAAGAACTGTTGGCATTTCGTGTTGAGGGGGGTTGCAAAAAGGTCGCAACAAGGAGTTCCCCATCTTCTGAAAATCTGAGTTGCCACTCTGTCGTTCAGAGACCACTCGTGAGGGGAGAGAATAGTTCTGCTCTGTCGGCTATCACATTGGATTTCCCTGGAATGTGTGTTGCTACCAGAAAACGTTTGGTTGCAATCGCCCAATCCCATACCTTCATGGCCTCTCTGCAAAGGGGGTAGGATCTGGTCCCTCCCTGCTTGTTCAGGTACCAGACTACTGACATGTTGTTGGACTGAATGGCAATCATGCCCTGGGGGAGGTAACTGTGTAGTGCTTGCAGCGATAGAAGCACCGCTCTCATCTCTAATATGTTGATGTGGAGGAGACTCTCGTCAGAGTGCCACTTGCCTTGGACTGACCTGCCCAAGTAATGTCTCCCCCACCCTGTCTGGGAGGCGTCCGTAGTCAATGTGGCCACTGGAGGTGGTGGAACGAAGGGTCGCCCCTGATCCAGGTTGCAGGAAAGAAGCCACCAACGAAGGTCCTGTTTGCACGTCTCTGTGATCAGAATGTGGTGATTGAGAGGGAGATCCTGATAAGACCACTGGACTGACAGGAGCCACTGGAGAATCCTCATATGTAACCTTGCCAAGGGGACTAGGAGAACGGTGGCCGACATGGAACCTAACAGTTGTAGGACCATCCTGGCTGGGGCTCGACGTTTGAGGAGCAAGGCTCGAACTTGAGACTGTAGTGTTTCTATCCTCTCTGTAGGAAGATAGACACGCATTTGCTTTGAGTCTATCTCTACTCCGATAAACCGAATGCGCTGAGATGGCAGCAACACGGACTTTACCCAATTGAAGGTGATTCCTAGGGAGTTGCCTAGAGATATGGTGGCTGCTAGGTTTTGCAAGAGTAGACACCTGGAGGTGGCAGTTAGGAGCCAGTCATCTAGGTATGGAAACACCTGGAATCCTAGACTTCTCAGGTGAGCAGTCACCACCGCCAAACATTTGGTGAACACCCTGGGGGCTGTGGTGAGACCAGCAGTGCACGGAACTGGAAATGACGGTCTCCCAGGCTGAAGCGCAAGTGTCTCCTGGACGCCTGATCTATCAGGATGTGATAATAGGCGTCCTTGAGATCTATGGAGCACATCCAAACACCTTTCTCCAGCAGCGGGAGAATGGATTGCAAGGTGACCATCCGGAACTTGGACTTCTTCACTGATCGATTTAGCTTGCTGAGATCCAAAATGGGCCTCAAGTCCCCGGTCTTTTTTGGCACCAAAAAGAATCTTGAGTAAGTTCCGAATCCGGTCTGGCCTGCGGGGACAGGTTGGATGACTCCTTTTTGAAGCAGGAGATTTCGTTGGCTGCAAGATCCCGTTGACTGGGTGGCGGTCTGGGATTTTTTGGGATGGAGGGGGGGGTTAAGAAAAAGGGATGGTGTAACCTCCGGCAATGATTCGGAGCACCCATCGGTCCTGAGTGATACTCTCCCAGGCCTTTAGGTGCTTCGAAAAACGACCCCCGACTGGCTCCGGAGCTGCATAGTCGGGCAATCCTTCAGGGAAGCTGGAAGGTTGAGGAGCCACGAAAGGACTCGCGGTCTCCAGTGTTGCGGGGGCCTCCGCCGCCTCTGGGACGGCGTCTTCCTGAAAAATTTCCCCCTCCTCTGCCTCTAGAAGAGGGATCACCCTGCTGTGAAGGGTAAGACTTTTGAGATTTACGGAACCACATTTTCCCCCCTCTTCTAGCCTTGGGATAAGGCCTGAAGGGAGTGGAAAACCGTGCCCCTACGGCAGTTAAAGTCTTACCCTCTTGTTCACAGCGAGTCAAGGTGTCCTTTACCTTGGGTCCAAACAGAGAGGACCCATCAAAGGGAGCGTCGGCAAAGGAAGACTTGAAGGCTTCCGCAAAATGACACAGGCGAAGCCAGGCTTGTCTCCGTAGAGCAACACCTGTTCCCGCCGCTCTGCTCGCCCCCTCGGCTGCATATGAAATGAGCCTCATGGACGAGTTCGACAACGATGATAGGGTAGCCAGCTGAGAGCTAACCATCTGGGCCAACTGCTCAGGTAAGTTACCGGAGAGGGTATCTGAAAGTTCCTTGAACAGATCCCTCTGAAGTCTGGTGAAGTGCGTCAGATAATTCAGAGACCTTAAAGTAAAGGTTGCTGAAGTAAGGGTGCGCTTCCCGTACCGATCCATGCTCCTGGACTCTTTATTAGGAGGATGGACGGACGTTGAAGCCTCTGCCACATCTTGTTGGGTAGCAAATGCCACCACCAAGGCATCTACAGCCACACCTTTGGAGAGAAAATCCTTTTTGGTGGGTGCTGAAAGAAATTTATTGGGGCGAGCTGGCACCGGTTCCACAGAACCTGGGTGTTCCCACGCCCTTCGAGAGATCAAATCCAGAAGCTCATCGAAGGGCGGAGACACCCAGGAGGCGGAGGGCTGAGCCCCGAAGGCCTTGAGGAATACCGACTCCTCAGCGGAAGGGGGTTTGGACTGCCAGTCGCCTCATTGCTTCAGGATTTCCAAAATGTCCGCAAAGGAGACATCATCCGAGGACGACTTGGGGGACCCCTCCGCATCATCGAGGTCAGTGTCCGAGGTGAGAGACTCGTCAGGGGAGTCGACGTGCTTCCTCTTGCACTGTCTCTTCCTGGGAGGTTCCTCCGAAGACACTTCGGAGGGACCTTCAGGAAGGAGGGAACCCCCGATGGGGGTGGCCTCAGGCCCCAGGGCTCCGCTGTCTTGAGACAGGGGGACTACAAAGGAACCAGTCTCTGTGCCAAGGGAAGGTGACGGTGAGACGGTGGAGGTGGCCAAAGAAGATTTGGCCAAAGCACTCCTCATGGCCCTGAAGGCGGGACCCCCAGAGTCCTGGGAAGGTCCGACCCCCGAGGCCACAACAGTAGACGGCACTCCCGCAGCCGACGCACCAAGAGGGAGGCTCGGAACCGAAAACATCTGTCCCGAAGCGTCACCCCGGGGGCCGACAGAGGAGGTCCGTGTACCGAACTCCGACCTGAAGGGCGGGGTTGGAGTAAGGGTCAGAACCGACCCGAAAACCTCCACCGACTCCACCAGCACCGACTCCAACGGTGCCGAGGCTGTTGGAGGAGGAACCAAGACAACAGGGTGGGCAATCGGCTCCGGAGCCGACTGGGCTGGAGCCGAAACCAACTTTTGGAAGACCGGAGACTGAAACAGCCTTTGAAGTACCCTGTCTATGTCCGAATCCGACATTCTCGAAGACCGAGAAGAGATCGAACGGGTTCGAGTCGACTTCTCCACCGGTTCCGAAGGACTGGGGGACCGGCTCCGAATAGTCTCGATCAATATCGGTGCCGAGGGAGATTCCACAACCATTGCAATTTCCCTCGGAGCCAAAGAGGACTTCAGCGCCGAAGGGGAAGAGTCTGAGCGGGCAACTCTCATCGGCTCCGAAGACAGTGGAGCCGATGAAGGTGACCCGCCTCTCGAAGCTCTAGCCTTCGGCTCCGAAGACAGAGGAGTCGAGGCTGGAGGCATCGAGGCAGACTGTTCCGCCCTCGGCTCCGAAGTCCGTGGAGCCGATGGAGAAGCCTGCCGAGATTTTTTAGCAGTCGGTTCCGACGGGCTGGTCGGAGCCGATGATTTCTTCTTCTTTGAAGGTGAAGAGGAAGATGATAAAGCCTCCTCAAAGGAAGGAGTGATAAGCCCTTTTAAAATCAATTTGCTTTTCCTCTCTTGGAGGATTCGGGAGGAAAAAGCGTGACAAACGCTACATGACTCCTGAAGATGCTTAGGGCCTAAACAATAAACGCATAAAGAGTGATCGTCCATGATGGACATTTTGTAACTGCATTTAGAGCATTTTTTAAACCCTGAAGGTCTGTGCTCTTTCGACATATTGACACTACAAAAAACTTTCAAGTACACTAACAATAACGATAAGAAACTGTGGACAAAGCCCCTCTAACTCAAATGGGAACACTGAAGAAAGACTCACACTAAAGCTTCAACAAAGCGCGAGGGCAAGGCCCCTCTAACTTAAACGGGATCCTTTCCCTCAACTAAGACAATTTACCACAAATACACAATCTCACAGTCACACCACAACGAACAGCTGTTAAAACAGCTTTTGGGTAGGTTAGCAAAAAATTTCTGACAGGAACTTTTTAAAGAAACAAGTACTTAGCTCAGCCAAGTCCGAGACCACGTCTTTGCTGTAGAAGCGGCAAATGAGATCTGGGGAAGCAGTGGTGGTGCATCCTGGGATGTGGGATAGCTCAGCAGAGACTTCGTTCTATAGTAGAGTGTGCCGAGTCGGAGCCGAGAATCGGCTCCGAACGCATCAGTACAGAATGTAGGCGAGATAGGATCACATTACATCTGAGACTTCTTCACTGTACAAGACAAACTGGAAGGAACAAACTATATTAAATTTTATGAAAGCACAAATAAGGAACTGTTCTAGTTCCATGGTAGGATTTCTTATCTGAAAGGGCACACAGCATGCATGCTTTGTGAAAGTAGCCAAGACTTGTACTAGTAAAGATGCAATCGTACCAACAGAAAGAGATGAACCTGACAAAATGAAGGGAAACTTATTAAAAATTGGAGACAGCAAAATGGCTCAGAAAAAATTATTATTTACTGCACACTAGGCAGAAGAGAAGCAAATTTATCAAAGCAATCAGGGAAATGCCTTCAGACCAATTTTTTTCTGGATCCTGGAGGATCAAATACATTTTTTGATACAGAACAGGCTAAGGAGTGAATAAAAATGTTTATCCAATAAAAAGTGGGTCACAGCAAGCAGAAGGGTACTCTGCTACTCATTCTTCTGATAATAAAGCTCAGAGACTTTACCAGTGAAACCTTTTCCAGTGTTCCAAAGGAAATTGCTTGAGAGACTGAGAAAAGGTACATGAGTTGACTAGAGGAACTAGGACTACCTTGGACTTGAATCAGAGATGGGTACTGGGAGATAGGGATGATCAGGAAGAAGACCAGCAACACTGAAATTCGGTGGATGAGAAAGACTGAAATATTGACTTTGTTAAACTTGTGAGTAGACAGTAAAGCATATACAGTAGAGTTGATTATCCGAATGTTGATTATCTGAAAAGTCAATTATCCAAATGCAGCCTTCCAAAGTTTTCAGGTAGGAAAAATCGAAGTCTGAATATGTAAACATTGCACACATTCGCTTGTGTGTGTTTTTTGACCTTGTAGCCCGCTTGTGTGTGAAAAATATTCTTTACTATCTAGTGGAATTGCAGAATGGTTGTAAAGTGTATTCCCTGAGTGCAGAAAAAACAAGATTTTAGAAGTTTTTTATCCGGTTCAATGTATGTTTGATTATCCAGTTTGATTATCTGAACTACCCTAGGTACCTATTAGTTCGGTTAAACGACTCTCTACTGTACACCACTTTATGTAATTTATCTCAAAAAAAGACACTAAAGGGGAAAATAAAGGCACTGTAAGTAAAACAATTTTTGATATTAGCAACTGTACAAAATATTTAAAGGTATAAAGTGCATGTTACATTGTAAATCAGTTTTGTATAATGTGCAGTCACGGATACTTTAAATGTGGGGGGATATTTTCAGTTACTGCTGTATATGTTAAAAATATTATAGTAAACAATTACTTTTTCTTCATTGTAAGAAATATAAGTTTTACACTATAAAAAGATAGGAAAGGCTGTACACGAGCAAGTTTAGGTTAATATAATGCTGTGGTATTAAGTTGCTTGGTGGGGTGTACTGATAAGTAGAATTAAGATAACTGGCACTGTTTTTTCAAGTGTGGATGTCTTGACTAATATCCTAGGGCTTATGCTATAAATAAGATTTTTTCGTAAGCAAATGGGCTTGAAAAGGAAAACAAAATGATTTAAGTCATAAAAAAATGCTAAGTTTCTTGCATTTGCAAAGACATTAACTTTTTTTTTTCCATTAGCAAAGGAACTCAGTTGGAGACAAGTCTGCAGTTGAAAGTAGCTGGCCAAGGAGAATATACACATTCTTTTCAGAGAGAAACTTACAAAGATTCCTTTAACCATCTGCAAAGTTGTTAGCATTTATTTTTTCTAATTGCTGATTACATTTATATGGAGACTAGCTGTCTGCGGGTGCAAGTATATAATCTTGAGAGTTCTGAAGATTCTTTGTTGAGAGAAGTAAAAAATTTAACTGTAGGCAGTTTAGTGAAACCTAAAGGTTGAAATTATGGGAATCGAATAAGTTATAAGTAGTCTTCCCAGGGCCTTAATACTTTAATGCATTTAATAGAACAGTGGACACATTTTGTCTAAAAGGTAGCCACTGCATTTTTTCATAAGGGTAAGTTAATGTTTTCTGAAAGTATACAAACTATTTTCACAGCTGGGAGGGGAATAAAGATAAGAGATTGCAAAAAAAAAAAAAAAAAAAAAAGAAGAAGAGATGGCAAACAGTGTGAGAACACAGGCCATATCATGAGCTTTAACACGGGTAACCTTAATTTTAGATAAAGTTATGCCTGTTGGTGTAACTGTCAATCTGGGGAATTGTTCTTATCTGGAAGGTTTAACTTCATCTGTTGACATGTACACAGTTTTGCGTGTTTGTTCTAACTTAATAGGAGACAGGGTGTTCTGAAAATGTGTATTTTTTGTCTGAGGATTTTTATTAAAGCAAGAAGTGTGACATAGGTTCAAATGGAGATGAGCTGAAACGACTGTATAAAATAGGAGGGAGGTTGGCATAATGGTTAAGGTGTTTACCATACAGACACAAGGTACAGTGTTTGATTCTCACATGGGATAATTGGCTAGGCTTAAAATGGCCCACAAGGGTAGTTAGCTGAGTACAAACCTATGAAGCTATATGAATCACCCTGCCAAACATTAGTGTGTGCATATAAGACAAAAGCTGGAAATACACATTCAAACAAGTGCCATGTATAACAGGTACGAACTTAACAGATTTTTATAATACTGGCTATTTTGTCCACATTATCTTGAAATGTAAAGGGCATTACAGGTACAGATAGAAAGGAAATAGTACTGTGTTGAATTACATTAAGAAATACAGAGTATAAATAGCAATGCTGTAGGAGATACATTTGGAAAGAAATGGGCATGTGTATTTGACAAAAAGAATTTCAAGATGGATATTCAGCAGAATATCAGGGACAAAAACAGGGTAATAAGGGGGTCCAATAGTGACAGAAAAAGGGAAAAAGACAATGTGGGGCATTTCAGACAGCTTCAACTTTTTTTTTCAAGGTATAAAAGCAAAGGCTATAGCTGCAAATTAGTTCAACAATACTCATGTTTATGGGGACATAACATGAGGTTTTTAGGAGTATGTATTAAAAATGCTTCTGTTATGGCAGTTAAGGATATGTAAGACGAGATTAAACAAAAGTTAATACAAAATACTGAGGAACTGGAAGATTTTGTAAGATGCAAGAAGTTAATATTTTATTCCCTCTTGTTTTATATAGAGGTCAGGCATATTTTTATCAATCAGAGAAGAAGTTGTGAACAATAACCAATTAAGAGTAGAAGGAATTTGTCTGTGAGGAAATTAGAGCAAGAGTTAATTGGGATAAGCTGATCCTCCCGATGAAACAATGTGGTTTAATATTACCTGATTTAAAGGGATATTCTAGAGCTACACAGTCAAGACTCGTATACATAACACAAGTAGAAAGGTTATAATTCACAGTGGAAAGGGATGATGATGAAGTGGGAGGGGTGGTTCAAGATATAAGGAGAGAATGGGGTTTTAGATGTAGATCCTAAAGAACAACAACCCATACAAGTTTCAAAAAAAATTTAAGAACTAAGCCAGAATGATAATGGAGAAAGAAGATTTTCCAAACATGGATGACCTCAAGTAGGGCTAGAAGGAGATGGAACTTACTGGAGAAAACTGTCAAAGGAACAAAGGTATTAGGAGCAAATAACTCGAGACTGATGGGATGGATGTGAAATCAGAAATTCACCCTGGGTCTGGCACCAATACCTTTGATATCCTAATAAACACCCATGATACACAGGGACACAGTTAGGTTGGATTGCAAGGCTGGGCTTATAAAAGCCCTGGTGGTAGTTAGCCTACTATATAACTAGGAACTAGCAACCTATGAGAGCAAAAGATAGCAGAGTAGAATGAGGCCAAGAAAAAGTCTGGACTGACGGTTAGAGACTGTCTTCTTCACCAGGAATTGATATCAAAGTACAGGTAAGAAGAAAGGACTAAGGGAGTCTTAAGTGAAAGATCTGCTCCAGTAGAATTTTTAGTTAAATCTAGATCAGAATCTGCTGTTAAAAAGGGATAATTAGCAAGGCATATAAAATTTTGCATAACTATTAGAATCAGTCTGAGGAAGTTAGAAAAGATTGTGAAGACAAAACTAGAAAAGCGATTTACAATGGAAGAGTCAGAGAGCATATGTATGGATACCAAGCATGCAACAAAGTCCAGAAGGCTTCGGACTTTTGATTGGAAGTATCTGCATTCCCCAAGCGACGTCAAAAAAAACTTTACTCAAGTACATAGCAAATGATGGAGGTGTGATGGGGACAAAAGCTAACTTATAACATTTTGGGGGAGTCTAATGAGTTGCCAGATTTCAAAAATTACCTACAGAGTACTCTGACAGAAATATTGGGGGAGCAAATGGCTTTAACTAAGGAAATGATTCTTTACAGCTGGGGTACAAGATCTGAATTGCCTAGACATAATGTCTTATTAAGCTGCAAAAAAAATACTAGAAAAGGGAAATCAAACTATAAACCAACTACATTTGAAGTACTAACTACTGCAAAAGAGAAAATAACCAAGAGAGATCTTTAGAAAACGGAAGGAATACATTACATAGAAATAAATGGAATTTGTGAGAAAAGTACATGCAGGATAAATATTCAGGAGGAGGAGTGAGTTTAAGGGAAGGCAGGAATTGAGAACTTTATGTAATGATGGACTGAAAGACAGTTATAAAGAAAGAAAACATGTAATGAATATAAATGGAAAAAAATGTTAACATGGTAGGTTTTCTTTTCTCTTAATGTTTGTGTGCCTAAATCTTAAGTGATAATTTAATAAATGTGTTTTAAAAACATTTCATGCTCAGTTTCTCCAATTCCATTTCCAAACAGTTATCAGTACATTACAGCATATTCATCTGAATGGCATCACCTTCACTGGCACAGAAGGATCAAGTCCAGTAAGCCAGATCCAAAACAGTGTACAAAGGATCAGAGGAGCTGGAAAGATGATTCGCAAATGTGAACTGGATGGCTGGCTCACCCACCTGGGGGAGGGGGGGGCATTGTAGATCCCACTGCATTACAAACTGCAGGGTGAGGCTCAGTGATCAACCACAGTGGATGCAGCAATACAGGAACACCATGAAGTTGCCATGGGTCAACCTTTATGTGTATGCATGTATAAACCAGACTAGTTTTTGGGCACTTAATTAATGTAACACCTGGAACTGGAAATTACATTTGCGGAAGTCCTACTTACCTTAAAAAGCAGATGTCTGAATTTCCCACTTTCTCAGTGATACATGGGTTCTGTGACTGCACAAACCCAAAATAACAGCCTTCCAGAACTCAGAATCCCCTCCTCCTGACTCTGTGTAGGATTGGCCACCCCATCCCATCAAGGGAAGTCTACTCCTGTCATAGAAAGTCAGTTATTCAGACTTTTAGTGCTCAGTAGAATGAACAAAGAAGGACCAGAAGCAAGAAATGCCTCAAGTAAACCAAAACCAATTCATAGCCATGAAACACCAATACAAATAGCCAAAACCAACCAACACAAAAAGTTTGGATATCATTGAACTATATAAAAATAAGGGAGATGGTGGGTGCTGCCATTGAGGCAAGGTGAAATCTGAACATCCACTGTTATTGGCAACTAGGACTTGTGCAACTATAATGTGTTCTTCATTCCCACTGCCTCAGTGGCATAGGGGTAGATTCCCAAAGCTTACCCTTACCTGGGAGGAGGAAGGATAAGGATCCAGAAGCCCCTGGGGAATGATCCTTGCAAAGCCTGCTCTAGAACTTGAAAAATAATCCAGTTTGTAGTGCTTTATAAAGGTATGAACAGATGACCAGGATGCTGCCTCTAAAAAACTTTGAGTCCACTCCTTTCCAATATGCCACCAAAGAGGATAAGGAAGTGGTGTGGAATGTGCCTTATATCCTTACCTGGAATAGACTTACCACGGTGGGATTAACAAAAAATAGAGGAAACTAATAAGCAGTTTGCTTATAGACAGTTTGACTCTTTGTAGCCCCAGAAGCGGAAATAAACTGTTGTTCAGCTTTCCTGAAGGGCTTAATTCTGTCACGCTAGTATGTGAGCTGCCGGTTCACATCCAACTTATGCAGAACCTTCTCTCCCTTGTTTATAGTTTCCAGAAAGAAAACTGCGAGATTGATGGTTTTGTTCACCGTAAATTCCAAAAACTTTTCACAAGAAAGATGGATTAATGCATAAAATAACCTTGTCCTTGTGGAAAATCAGATAAGGTTGTTCCCTCCATGAGAGCTTGCAGCTCAGAGACTGGTCTTGCAGATATCAAAGCAATAGGCAAAACAGTTTTCCAAGTGACGAACTACAAATCAGCTTAAAAGGTGCATTCAAAAGGAGATGAGCTTAGTTTCCAGGAACAAAGATGAGATCTTAAGGAGGAGGAATTTGCTTTTAACGGGGGTCTCAATTGCGACACATATGATCCATGGGCAGCCACCTTGACAGATGCATAAGATAAGCAATTGTTGAGTGGCTCACAAAGCTTGTAAAAAATCATACCGGGTCCTCTGATATTGGTTAGGCACCACCTAGAAAACCTCCTCCATGTGCAAACAAGATTTCCTAGTTGCAGGTTTTCTTGTCTGTAATACCTGCTGTGTCTCCTCGTGGAACAAGTCACTAAAGGGTATCAAGACAGAATCACCTAGGCTCTCAGTAGCAATTGTTCTAAGTTGAGGTGCGCCAGTTGCCCCTGACCCTGAGTGAGCAGATTCTGAATGCAAGGAAGCTTGAGGCAATTACCCTTGGCTAATTCCAGTAAAAGGAAGAGCCAACTTTGCCTGGGCCAAAAGGGGGTGACCATAGCTATCTGTGTAATTCTTTCTGAATCGTTAGAAGTACCATGGGTATCAGTGAAAAAGGTGGAAATGCATACATGAACATTCCCATCGAAGAGAAAGAGATTGCTTCTGTCCTCCAAGCATGGTTGCAAGGAGATCTTGAACAGAATTTTTCCAACTGTCTATTTTGAAAGGCGGCAAACAGAACTATTTGAAGTACTCCCCACATCTATACCAAATCCAGGAGGACTTCAGTCCTGAGTTTCCACTTCTGAGGATCTGTTTAGGATCTATTTAGTCTGCCTGCCACTAGGTTTTCCTCTGAAGGGGTGTATGAGGCCCAAATTGTCAGAGAATGCTGCAATTTAGTTACTAGGCCATTATTACCAACTGACAAAGACGGTATGACTTTCTATTCCCTTGTTTGTTCAAGTACTACATGACTGTGGTATTGTCCATGACCAATAAAAAGGGGACTTGGAGACCATAAGTGGTGAAAAACATTTAAGGTGTGAATTACTGCTAACATTTATTCGATGTTTACTGTGCTTTGTAATGTCTGAAGGACCCTATTCTCCTTGCCCTAGAACTCCCCTGGACACTGTTCCCAATGTAAAATCTGGCAAGTCCTTCTGGACTGACTGAACTGAGGTCTGGACAGAGGATTGACACACATCTGATCCCCCCCCCCCCATAAGTGAAACTCCCATTTTGCAAAATCCAGCTCTGGTGCACGGAACTTCAAGGGAAGCATGTACTGATCCAACAAATTTTTCAGTTCCATTTGATCTTTACCATATGGAGTCTGGCCAGTGGTATCAGGAGGATCACTGATACCATGAGGCTTACAATTTTGGGAAACTCTTGAGGAGGCAGCTGCTTGAAAATGAACATCCCTGAAAATGGCCTGAAGAGTCAAGGCTTTGTCCTCTGGTAAAAAGGCCATACTTTTTTGTATGTCCATCATACAACCCAGTAAGACAATTCTTTTTTTGAGGGTTTGAGACAGGACTCTGGACATTCAGTTTGAAGTTGGGAGCAACTGCAATGTGATAAGCATCTTTCAGATGTAAATCCACCATGAAATACTTGTCCTGTAAAAGGGGTAGTACCATCTGCAGGTTGAGCATTCTGAATTCGAGTACCTTTAGAAAGGTACTTAGCTATGACCAATTTGACACCTCCACAGTAGCTCCTTTTTGGGTATCAAAAAGATTCTAGTGTAGAAACCACTTCTATAACCCCTGCCTGCAACTTGTGTAGCAGTACCAGACAGAACAAATGTGTCTGGTCTGGCAAATACAAGGAATTTCCCTGTAAGGATTCTGTCCATTGCTAAGAGTATCCTCACCAAATTATTCTCAGCACCCACTTATCTGGGTTTATTTGGATTGAGTGAAAGTATGGGGGGAAGGCAAAAGAGGAGGACAGGCAGGAGGAAGGTAAGGAATTGCCATGAGTCTTGGTATAGTCATTATTTAACAGGGAAATTATCTTTTTTTGGGAAAGGACCCTCTTATTTGGTTTGGTAGCATTGTCCTCCTACCTTTTCCTCTTTGTACCCAATTTAAACGCAAACTAGACCAGTGGATAGGGAACAGGAAATTTACATAGCATCTAGCACCCATGTCCCATATGGACAGATGTAACTTACAAATGTCTGGCCCTCAATGTCCTATTCGGATACAGGATGTCATTATTCTTTCAGGAAAATTTGGCTAAGGTAAGTCCCCTGGGTAGTTAACCTAGTAACAATATTATGAATCTATGACTCTTGTTAGACTGTGATTTTTGTTTGTACTGCCCTTTGAAGTTGGATGCCTTGTTAGGGGAGAATTTGGAAATATGAAACATTCTAGATACACCATGCATCAATTTATCTGTATTATAACATTTTTTGAGAACCTGGGTAGCAGCAGGACCAAACACAAATTCAGAACTTAAAGAAGCATTCAAAATATCATTTTTTTTAAATGCCCAAAAAAATTTCTGGTTAGGTAATGAAGCATACCTTCTCAATACAACAGAAGCAAGCAGATGAATTTCCAGAAATAGTGTACGCACCTTCCAAGACAATCCTCACAGAATGTTTTGCAACCCGGGTCACATTTGAAAATCTCATTCATGTGACACTTCTGCTCAGCAGGCAAAGATACAACAAAGTCATATAAACTTTCATATTTCTACATGAACCCCTGTTAATTTAAAATTTTAAAGACTGAATCACTAAACCGAGCCAACTACTTTCCCAGAAATTCTAACCACTCCCTATTTTTATCTGGCAGTGTAGGGTTAGGAGAAACCAAGGCTCTCTTGTTAGAGTTGGCAGCTAGATAAACCTCAGCTGGGCAAAAAGAGCTCCAAGATCAGCGTACATTTTTTATTTCCTCAAAGCTTTTTAAGGAACTGGTTCACTAGCCAAAGTGGGGTTTACATGCAGTTGTATAGATATCTTTCAAGATCAATAACAGAGGGACAGCAACCAAAACATTTGCAATCTCATCCTCAGTATCATCATAAACTCTGCAAATCTCTATTAATTCCAGATTTTCAGTCAAATACATCTCCAAACCTAGCTAGCATCTCTGGAATGGTGAACAACTACTTAGGTTTTTGAACCTCTTCAACTTCCAAAGAATCAGACCGAATGGACTCGCAGTGTGCAATACTGTCTGCATCAGAGTCCTCATCAAAATCTGTGACACTAGACTGATCTCTAGAGGTAGTAGCTCCACAGTCATTCTGAATAGGAGCATAGTCTCAGAGGTTAGCTGACTGTAAAATACTCAACTAAGGAAACCACATCAGCCCTATACATGGTAATGGCGTGATTGTGTGTCATGTGATAACTCTTTCTTCTTAATATGAACTACACCAGAGGACAAAATATGTGGGGACAGAATTATGTCTGGCAAGGGGGCTCCTAACCAGGACCTCTCCTGCATCTAAAGGGTTTGGTTCTCCTGTACCTGAAAAGAGCACTGGAACAGCCCCACAGGAAATGTCGGAACCCTGCAACATAGAGGGCTGTGACCACACACCAGAGGGTGATGGGGGGGGGGGGAGTTAAGTGGTCTGCAGGCTAGCTTAAGGCAACAACAGATTCACAAGTTTTTTCTTATGTGCAACTGGATTGCTGGAGGAGCAGCTTTATCAGGATGCATCAAGTCAATGGGAAAAAGCACCAGCCAGAATAACACAATGACATTATTGAGGGCAGCAATAATAGGAGTTATGTACTTACCATAAGTTGGTGTATGTGTTGTCCATTCTCATTCTTCCTCACTGATGGGTTATGGATCCAATCCTCGGATCCAAATCGGCCACATTTTTCAGAATTCAGATCCTAATCTTGAGCTCCTTCCTTTTCCCACAATGCAACACACTACCTCCAACTCCTCAGATCGAGTTTGCTTCCTATCTACTGATTTAAAGAGACAGGACAGATAAAGAATTATGCTGAAACCTTGAAACTCAAAGTTCCAGAAATGTCCAATATCATTCTAGAAAAAAATAAGGCTAGGGAAGACTTGAGGGAAGGTGAGGAAGAATGAGAATGGACAACACATATACCAAGTTATGGTAAGTACAGAACTCCTAATAGGATGTCCTTCTCATTCTTCCTCATGGATTGATAGAGTCCCCAGTTACATAATTCTGGAGACCCTCAAGGAAGGATATGCTAGACCACAGTCAACCCAAAGGAAGGTCCATTTCTGGGAACAATGTCCAGTTTGTAAGGCGTCACAAGAGCATGAGCATACAAACAAATTACTGTATGACAGACATCCAACGAAAAACCATGGTAAGAGGGTTGATAAGGTAGACATAGAATTGATAGAAAGGCTCTAGGATGATAAAGCAATTCTAGAACACTTTGTAAACGAATCAGTGAAATACAGTCAGTAGGCTAATTCACCAGGATTATATATGGGACTGCTTAACCCAATCGGTTAGAAGGAAGGGGAAATAAACAGCTGGTCAGATGTTCTGTACTGTTGGACCATACAAAAAACAAACAAATGTTAATTCGGAAAAGGTGATAAATACTGACTAAGGACTATGAAAGGAAGTTGTCATGGAGAAGGCAGATGAAATGGCCACTGATCTGGTAGAGTGGGCTTTGGAAGAATGAGGCAATTGCAAACCTTTTAATGAATAATAGAAATACCATCTATAATCCATATAGGTAGTGTGACTGGACCCTGCTTGACCTAAGCGAATGGGAGAAGGGAGATAAACAGTTGATCTGATACACTGAACTTTTTTTTTTTTGGAAAGCAGACTGATAGTTCCATTGATTTTGTGGCTCCTTTAGGCATAAGGTAAAATTAGTTCAGTCTATTAATAGTAGAGAAAAAAATCACCTTCTCCTTAAGAGGACTAGCCAGAAAAAGGTGGGGGGAATAGTAGCTGAGAGAGAAACAAAGTTCAAGAAGGAAACCCAAATAGGTAATTAATTTATTATTAGACATTTGTCTGCCCAGATAGGCCAACTTGGTGAACAGAACCAGTATTCATTGGAGGCCTGGGGAGAAAATTCCAGAAGTATGAAATGTAACATTCATAGGTTCATAGGTTCATAGGTTCATACTAGGCTATCTGCCCGAGGGCATTTACAAGCCTAGCCCATAGTTTTGTGGCTTACGCCACCCCTTTAGTATGGGGAACTATACCCATTATTTTGCTGTGCCTCTGTTGAGCAGTGACACTGAGGTAATCCCTGGGGTATATCTGCGATCTCCCATCCATTGGTCAAGATTTCTCTTGAACAAGGCCAGCGAGGTGCTCTGCCTCACATATACCGGGATTTTATTCCACAGCATAGGGAGTCTTTGGGTGATGAATCTATCCCTCCAGCACGTCCTATTAATAGCCGTGTCGAGGTTTAAGTCTCCGCCCTTGTGGCTCTGACGGATCTAGATTTTTGAGGTGAAGCATATTCATCAAATCTGGGTTTGACATGGCCTTGTATGTTAGGCAAAGGTCACCTCTGAGCAGCGGTGGCGACTGAATAGAGCTGGAGTTCTTTCAGTCGGGCAGCATAGGACAGATGTTTGAGACCCTTTATCCTTTTGGTGAGGAACTTTTGTGGCCTCTCCAGCTGTTGCAAGTGTCGGGTCAGATACATTCAGAATGGGGCATTGTACTCAATCATTGGTCTGATGAGTGATGAGTATAGGGAGACTATGACCTCCCTTGATCTAGATGAGAATCCCTTCATGATAAGGTGGGCAATGTAGAAGGTCTTCCTAACTACTTTAGCTACATGGGTGTCGAATGACAGACTACTATCAACCTGGGTCCCCAGGTCCCTGATAACTTCTTCTGTACTCAGTGGATTGCCACCTATTTGGTAGCTAGGGGTAACCTTGTTTTTCCCGAAGGGTATGACTATGCATTTTTGGCATTTAACTTTAGGCCATGGCTCTGGCACCAGTTATCCGTTTCTGTGAGACCCTTCTGAAGGATATCTGTGTCAGATGTGTTTTCTACTATGGCCCAGTTTGCAGTCATCTGCAAACTTTGTCAGCCATAACCCTCCTGTGTTTGCTTGTACTTGGAAAAGTAGATGCCAAACAAGAGTGGGCCCAGGACTGAGCCCTGTGGTACACCACTCGTGACAGGCTTTGAGTCTGACATGGCGCCAGCAACTCTGACCCTGTGGGTTCTGTCACTCAGCCAGTTTGCAACCCATCTTGTGATGTATGGGTTAACATTTAAGCTGATGAGTTTTCAATGATACCTGAGTGGGGTATTGTATCAAAGGCCTTCGCCAGATCGAGGTAGGCTGTATGGACTGCCTTTCCCTCATCAATGGCTTTGGTGACTGTTTGAAAAAGTCAACCAAGTTTAGAAGGCATGATCTGCCTTTGACAAAGCCAAACTGGGATGGATCCAAAGTCTGCAAATTCCCTATGTCTTTATTTATGAGGTCCATTATGATCCTCTCCATGGCTTTGCAGATAAGGCTTGTCAAGCTAATGGGCGGTAATTTCCAGGGTCGGTGGAGGCACCGCCTTTGTGAAGTGGGACCACAGTTGCAGTGCGCCACTCCTGGGTATGTATCCAGAGGTAAGACTATGATTAAACAGCTGTCCTAGCTGTGGGTTTAATTCCTCGTTGAGTTCGTGGAGCACACAGCCAGGGACACCATCAGGTCCCATGGATGCTGTGTTTTTTGCTTTGGAGAGAGCAGTTCTCACTTGGGCGTTGGAGATGTTTGGGGGCTGCAATCGTTTGGTATAGATATCTCTCCTTTTGGGGGGGGAGAAGTTTGCACTGAACCTGTCCGCCAGTATGTTGGCAATGTCTGTAGGATCAGTAATCTTCACATCATTTTGAACTAGTTCTGAGCATATCTGGGAGTTTCCTCCCAGGTTTCTAACATAGCTAAAGAAGGCCTTATGATTGTCTTTTGAGTCTTTAGCTATTTTTCTCTCAAAATTTGCTTTGGATGATTTTATGAGAGCTCTTAGTTTTTTACTTATAGTGATCAAGGGTGTCTTACCTTTTAAGGATTTTGCTCTATCTTGTAGTAGCTTCCTCCTTTTGTTGTAGAGTTTGTTTATGGCTGGGGTCCACCAGAGTGGACGCTTGCCTTTGGTACAAAGAGTCTTTGTTTTGCTTGGGATTGCCTTATCCATGCAGTCCTGCAGGTGCTGGTAGAAGGCATTTGTAAGTGATTCAGCGGCTTGAGTACTGTTTTCCGTCGGCTCGGGGGCCTTAAAGGAGACCACACTAGTCTTTAGAAGTGTGAAGTCGGCTTTCCAGAAGTTCTTTACTGTGGTCTTTTTTATTTCAGGTGGGGGTGGGATGAGGACCTCCAGCGAGATTAGTTTGTGATCTGATCTCACCAGTGAGGGGTATACTTCCGGTGTTGAACATTGTGCTCCCATGTTCGTGATGATGAGATCAAGTATGTTTTCTCCTCTTGTGGGGATGGTGACTATTTGTTCCATGGCATTTGAGTTTATAAATTCCAGGAACTTTTGGGCTAGGGTGTTTGGGCTTGAGTAGTGTTCCCAGTCTATATTAGGGTAATTGAAGTCACCTAGTATGATGGTGTTTGGTGATACATTTATCCCCTCTAGTGTTTTCAGGAAGGCCATGTGAGGTTCCTGAGTTTGTGAGGGTGGCCTGTAACATGCTACAATTTGCAGAGCAGTCTTGCCTATGGTTAATTGCACCTGGATGGTCTCCGATGCATCGTGCGTTGCCACCAGTCTTGAGGTGTGGGTGTCTTTGATGAATATGGATACCCCTCCTTTCTTGGTATTGTCCGGATTTTGGGGCGGAGCATGATAAGAGGTAAAACCTGATAGTGCTGGGGTGCTCTCAGGAGCCTTGAACCAGGTTTCTGTCACTGCACAGACATCGATGTTCTCCATACTGAGAAGGGCCTCGAGTGCGTGCATTTTGAGATTTAGACTTCTGGCATTGAGCAGCATTACCCTTAGTTTTTTCCTTTTTGTGTTCTAGGGTGGTAGGTTTAGAATTTGAGCCTTGCCTAAAAAGGCACTATGGGGTGGCAAGAGCCTTTGCCAATATCCGGAATCCCAGGGGTGACAGGTGCAAGCCGTCCCTTGCGAAGCAGCGTGGCTTGTCCAGCATGTCATCCCAGGCAGACAGACATTGGATCCCCTTTGAATGACACCAGAGTTTAAGCCAATTGTTAAAGCTGATCATCTTATCTCTGTATTGTGGCATCATTCTTGGTGAAGGTAGGATACTGCTCAAGGTCAGGGTCATACCTGCCTGGGCTACATAATCAGAGAGCTCCTCAATGTCTCTTTTCATGTAGTCCAAGGAGGTGCGTCTCAGGTCGTTTACACCAGCGTGAACAATGACTGAGTCATATTTGTACCTGCTGTTGAGAGACCTGAGTGCTTGCGTTATGTGGCGGATTCTAGCGCCCGACAGGCAGCTTACTGTGACCTTCTCCTTACTCAGTCTGGTGGCGGGGCGTCAGTGTGTCTGACTATGGAGTCACCAATGACTAGTGTGTCTGGCATTGTGTTTGGCCTTAAGGGCTGTGACTGTTTGACACTCTGACTGTGAGGTCTATGTGTTGCAGGTGTTGTGTTCTGAGGTGGTGGTTGTTTGGGTGTCTGCTTTGGTGGCCTCTGCTGTTTTGGTAGATTTTTGATCAGAGCCATGAGTATGTCTTTGTGTGTTTATGTGTATGATTTGAGGTTGTGATGGTACTATGTGAGACTGGGTCTATAGTGTGTGTGGTAACCTTCTCCTCCTGACTGGTCTTGCCAGTCCTATGTTGAGAGAGCTCAGCCTCCAGTTTGGCCGTATAGTTGCATCTCTCGCATGTATTTGTGTTTTGTGGGAGGAGGAGAGGGTTGTCTGTGTACATGAGGCAATTGTAACATTGCCTCAATATTCCCAGGTTCACCAGCTGAGCAGGAGAGGACACTAGCAACTGATCCCTCGACATGCTAGAAGGACTAGACAAAAACTTTAAAAGAGATTCCGGGGCGTGGTGACCGAGAAATGGGGGTTTGCCTTTTGGGGTGCTATCTATAAGAGTGCCGTATCAAGGTAATAAGTACTGTAGGAGCAAGTGCTAGGTTTAACAGATAGAGAAAAGTCTACTTGGAGTCAAGTAGAGATGATCTTTTAGGTATTAGAGAAAGTGCTAGTAACAGGGATGCTTAAAGGTAAGATTGAGAAGAATGCACTCTGCAGTGTGCACTAGAGAAGTTAGATATGAAAGTAGGTAACTTGAGTTTTACCTGTTTAAAAAGTTAAGGTTTAGTGGAGAGTTACTATTTTTAAAACAGCAAGATGGACTGAAAGGGGTGGTTACTTTTGTATTTTGGTACTATGAAATACTGTAGGATGGCCAATAAATTTAAATAATTGAAGGGTGGGATTTCAAAAGTGATGGTTTTGTGATTACTCACATAAGCCAGTGAAAGTAGAGAGAAATGAGATATATGGTCAGATTAACATAAGAGGCGGGCAACTAGAAAGACAGTGGTATTTCTGCCTGACTCAGAACAGAGAGAGCTGTGGTCTCTTTTGAAGTTTTAATATGCTGTTAAACAGAATGCAAGCAAAACACAAGGTAAAGAAAACAAACTACAGTATTCAAAATATAGAAAGGCAATACAGAAATACAAAATATAACAGCAAACTAACCTTTCCTTCACAGCAAAGTGTAGCAGAGTCTGGATGAGCCTTTCTGGTAAAGCAATGCAAGCAATGAAAGGTAGAGGTTCTGAATCTGCTGGCTAATGTCATGAATGAGGGATGAGAGCCTGCACTGTCTTACAATCACTGGAAACAGAGATTTAGGGCATGGAGATCAGGATGCTAAAACTCCTAAGGGTGATACAAGAGATCCCAACTGGGCCCCAGAATCCATTGGGGATATCCCAGATGATATCCAAGACAGAGAGAGAGAGAGAGACCACACCAGAAAAGACCAAAAAGTACGGATGAGGATGACAGAGCTCTACAAGTTGCTGGCTTTGCAGTCACTCCGAGAACAATGGTAGACTGGTAGAAGCATAAAGGGACCTGGGGTCCAAGAGCAAAACCAATCATCCCTTGGGATTACTCTGAAGGAGAGAATTAGAAAAGGGTATCTGCTGTATTTGTAGTTATGGTGGAAAGCAAGAAGGTAGTGATAAGGTTGGCCCCACTGACTAAATAATCAGGCTAACGACTGATTGAGGAACCATTAATGAGGAATCGGATTAGACCTACTGATGCTGTCTGCCAGAGCATTCAATTTCCACGGTATGTGTGTTGTAGTTAGAAAGCGGTTTACAAAGCGCGCCCATTGTCACACCTTTATGGCCTTTCTGTACAAGGGGTAGGATAGGGGTTCAGGTTAGGCAGCGAGACATTTCCCTGTGGTACATTTGACTGGGGACACATGGATGAAGTGACATTCAGCTGCAGATAAATATAGCTGTTTGCAAATTCCCTGTGGGCAAAGAGATGCACACACTGCCATGCTCGCTAGCTTTAATAACCAAATGCATGGTGGCAGAAGTAATGAGCATTGTGCTCAGTGTACAGTACATGCTTATGTTACTACAACATGTAGAAGTGTTCTACAGCATGCAGGAAATCCTGCAGACTACTGTAGTCACATTTATGCTCCCGTATCAGTTTTAGGTAATGTTCCCTAGACAATGTGAAGGGGTTAGTGGTCCACACACTCCAATTATAAAGGGACTGCCCATTGGGGACTGCATTTTTACTGCCACTGGCATGCCCTCTGGCCAGCCTGCTGCTGATACCTGCCATATTGCCTACTGTCTCATGTTCTCTTGGGGACCATGGACATTGTTTTTCCCCTCTGCATTTGGTTATTGACGTTGTAGGCATGGCAACACATTCTCCTCTTTGCCCACAGAGAATGTGCAAACAGCCATTTTTCTCTGCAGCTAAATGTCACTTCGGTCATGTGTCTCCAGTCAAATGTATCACAGGGAAATGTCTTACTGCCTAGGTGCCTGAACCCGTAGGATAGTGTTCCTCCCTGTTGTTGACATACGAAGAAACTGACATGTCATCGGTGTGCATTATAATAGACATCAGAGGGAGGACATCCTCAAAAAAGTTTGCAAGGCAAAAGAGGACAGCTGCCATCTGTAGGACGCTGCCTTCCAACCTAGTCTCCAGGGAAGACTACCTGTTTGGAAAGAGTGTCACTTGAACTGTTCCCACTAGTCCAGATGGGAAGCGTATGTGGTCTTTGTGGCTTGGGGGGAGAGGGGGAGAACAGCCTGCCTAGCAACGGGTTGTTTGACTGGATCCACCAGCCAAAAAGACGTTAGGAAATTGGTTTCATAGGAGCAGATGGAGGCTAAAAAAAGATAGCACACCAGCTTGTAGAATTAATCTTGCTGGCGGGAAAAGGAACTGACAGAGAGTTCCACCTTTGAGTTCTAAGTGAAGTGATGCAGTGACAAATCAAAGATGTTACCTGGTTTGTAGCACTCAAGTAAGAACTTCTGAATTTCAATTTTGTATCGGCAATGGATTTGATTTTGTCCAACTTCTAGAAATGCCCAGGGATCTGGAGCCTTAAGACAGGCAATCCCCAGTTTTTAACAGCTGATACCTGGCTGGAGCAGTAAGACAGCAGACGTTCAGATACCAAAGACACCTGAAATTCTCTGAACCACAGGTAAGCAGCCACAACTGCCATGTATAAGGAAAAACATTGTGGGAGCTGTGGGTAAGTCTGAAGGGCAGAGCTCTGAACTGGAAAAGACTGGCTCCCAGTTGAAAGAGCTGAAGTATTCTACAGTGACTGTTTAAATTGCTGTAATAGTATGTGTCCCCATAAATGTACAGCACACATCCAATCATCCTTGCCCAGAAAGGCAGGATGGACTGTGGCATGCCTAGAGAAGTGTGCAGGCAGTAAAGAACTCGGGGCGAGGTTATGTATGGGGAATGAGGAAGAGGGGCTTAATCACATCTCTCTTCTTGTGAGACATGCTACTGAAAATTCCCCGTGAGCTTGTTGTGTTATAGGGGGGAAAAATAAAATATCCCCCAACTGCCTCCATGGGTAGGCAGCCAAGCGGCGCTTCAGGAATGCTAACAGGGTCTGCTACAAAAGGTTCTCTGATGTCCTAGTTGTGTGTGGCACCTCTGTTTTAGGAGGCCCAAGCTCCGACACCTAGTCTCTTAGTAATGCCCTCAATGACACGGACAAGCAGATTAGGTGGACACTACCCGAGAGTCACCAGAGTGCAGAAAAAGGCAAGAAGCCCAAGCGGGCAGACTCTGAGAAACAATGCACCACCACACTTTCCAAAATACCTTGCTTGTCAAATAGAAAATGAAGTACAGATGAGCCCAAACGATATATTGTAGCCCAGTACTGTATTTGGTCTACAGTGTTGGTCTAATGGAATGGGCCCATAATGGAGTGAATAACCAACATCTACAAGGAATGAGGGCAGGGTTAGTTCCGGAATTCTAGTTAAAGGGGAAAAGAAAGGGGAAAACATGTACAGGGTGAGTAGAAAAAAAGGTATACTGGGCCAGGGGGCCATATTGATTGAGCTCCTGTGCAAGCCATGACAGGGAGGAACTATCCAGACCTCCATGACGGAAGAACAACAACATACAGCCAGGCTACCAGATCGACAGGGAGCTTTGGAACCAAAGAAGTTGCACTGGCCCAACAGCTCAAGTCCAATGGAGGTTTGGATTCGAGAAGTGCCTGACACTTGTCTGTCAGATCCAAGACTGATGATCTGAAGATGTTTTATTAAAAACTGCACTGGAATAACAGTTTAGATTTGATGGGGGTTCGAATCCGCGAAGTGCCTGACACTTGTCTGTCAGGTCCTAGGTTTATGATCCATGGAAGAAATGATTAGTTAAGCAGATCAGATTCGAGGAGAAATCGGGATCCAAAGGGACTGCTGTTAGAGCTCCCTTGGGCTCAGTAGCTTGGATCCAAATAGGGGGATTCAGATCCGATGAGTGTCCAACACTTGTCTATTGGGTCATAGGCTTAGGATCCGAGGAAGACAGGATTAGTTAAGCAGATTGGATCTGAGGGGAAGTCAGGATCTGAAGAGTTTGTTAGAGATGACTGTCTTAATAGCTCGGATCCGAATGGAGTTCATAGATATTGATGACAAAGATTGGGTCCAAGTACATAGGGACCCAGGTGTGTGCTGAAGGATTTGGTCTCAGCTTAAAAGTTCAGCTTCACGTAGATCAGATCCTCCGAGCACCTAGGATCTGATGAAAACAGGTATCAGCTGAGAAAGACCAGGCTTGTCAGATCTGGGAATGACTTTGAATATGGAGGCAGTTCTGGTAACTTCAGATCAAGGAGCTAGGATCCGAATTCCTGAAAGGTGGTTTTGATTTAACTTATTTTCATTTTGTTTTGAAAAAAGAAGTTATTTCTTACCATAACGTTCCATCTGTTTTGTTGATGATCTTTCATTCATCACTGATGGGTTTGGTTCTGAGCCCTTGGTACCAAGTCGGCTTAATACCAAGCTCGCGCCACCCAAAAACTCTCGAGCTAAGCTTCTACCCACAATGCCCTTCTCCCTGTTACCTCAGATCGAGTTTGCCCATGTTATACAAGTAAAGCAGAGGCCATTTCTGCGCAAATGCCCTAAGACACCACTTGGACCCAAAGCATCCCCCAGGAGTCTTTAGCAGGGGAAGGAGAGTGGGAGGTGATGAATGAAAGAAGATCAACAACACTGATTGAACGTTATGGTAAGACATAACTTATCTGATGTTGTTAATCTTCTTTCCATTCATCACTGATGGGACAGAATCCCCAGCTACCTTGAGATCCTTGGGTGGGCCTTATGGAAGAATGTTCCTGAGAACCACTGAGCCGAAGGCAGCTCTCCCTCTGGAGATCACATCCAATTTGCAATGATTGATAAAAGTGTGGGGTTTAGCCCAAGTGGCTGCTGCGCAAATGTCATCCATAGAAGCCCTAGAACGGAAGGCTACAGAAGTTGCCATCGATCTAGTGTAACAGGCTTTAATACTCTGTGGCATACGTTCTTTTGCAAATGAATACGTGAAACGTATGCAGTACCTTAGCCATTTTGATAAAGTGACCTTGGAGACAGAATTTCCCCATTCTATGCCCAGAAAAGGAAATGAAAAGTTGGTCAGTCTTACATATTGTTTTGGTCCTGTCTAAATAAAATCTCAATTGCCTGTGCACATACAAGGAATACAGGCAGTATTCTCCTTTATTAGAAAAGTTTGGGAAAAATACTGGTAGGTCAATAGACTGATTGATGGAAAAGTCAGAAACAGCTTCGGGGAGAAAATATGGGTTCGTCCAGAGTGATACTCTGTCCTTGTGGAAGATTAGGTAGGGTCTTTTGGTGCCCAATGCCTCCAACTCCGAAATTTGTCTGGCTGAAGTGATGGCTACGAAGAAGAGAGATTTCCATGACAAGAATTTGAGGTCACATTTCCCTGCAGGTTCAAAGGAGGGTTGAGTCAAAGGCTGGAGAACTAAAGCGAGATTCCATGGCTCTATAGGCTGTCTGATTGGAGGTCTAATGTGAGAAACTCCTTTGAGAAAAGTTTTACATAAATGTAGTGATATGAGAGGAGTATCATCCAGCCCATTAAGGTAATCAGAAACTGCTACCAGATGTATTCATATGGTAGAAGCTGCGACTCCATCTTCAAAAAACTTAGATATTGCAAGACCACTGTGACTGGAGCCAAATACAAATCTAGCATCTTTTCCTTTGACCAAATAGTAAACCTTTTCCATTTGTCCTGATATAGTCTTCTGGTGGATGGATTATGAGAGGCCAGAATAATGTCATGAACAGGTGAGGTGAGATCATCCCGCCTGGCAACTAACGGAAGTGGAGAAACCAAGCTGTCAGCTTGAGACTGGACAGTATTGGGTGACTCAACCCTTGGCGGTAAGAAATCAGGTCTGGAAGAGGGTCCAGAATCCACAGTGGATATAGCAAATGAGGCCGAAGGAAGGGGAACCAAACTTGTTGAGGCCAAAAGGGGGCTATGAGGATCACTTTGCATTTCAACTGAATAGCTTTCTTTATGAATTGAGGAATGAGAGGAATGGGGGGAAAAAGCATAAAGAAGTCTCGTGGGCCAATCATGAATCAGAGCGTTCCTCGGGGACTCCCCCTTTGGGGGAAACAGGGAAAAATTGCTGCTGCATTTGCTGTTGGATGGGGAGGCGAAAAAGTGGCAAGGCTGACCCCGACGACTGAAAACCTTTGCTGCTACTTTGTGATTTAGAGCCCACTCGGGGGGGGGGGGGGGTACGAGAATGCATCTGCTTAACTTGTCTGCAATCACGTTGGAGTTCCCCAGGATATGCATTGCTATTAGAAAGCGGATGGAAGCTATTGCCCACACCCAAATTCTCATGGCTTCTCAACACAGGGGCTATCGACTTGGTTCCTCCTTTCTTGTTGATATACCAGACTACTGACATATTGTCTGACTGATTTGCAATCGTTCCAAAAGGAAGAATCGTTTGGAATGCTTGCAACACTAACAGCACCGTTCCCAGTTCTAGAATGTTGATATGCAGGTTGGCCTCCAAAGTGGACCATACGCCTTGGACTGTCTTTCCCTGGAAATGGCCCCCCACCCTATCAGGAAAGCATCCGTGGTCACAATGGCCTTGGGCTGAGGGGGACTGGAATGGGTGGCTCCAAAATTCTGTGTCTGGCCTCAACCACCAAAGAAGGACTTGCTTGCAAGAATTGGTTATCTGAATCTAAAAACATAGATGGTGATGGTTCAGGAACCACTGAGAGAGAAGAAGCCACTGGAGAATTCGCATGTGCAGTTTCGCAAGAGGCACTATTGGTATGGAAGCGGTCATGGATCCTAGGACCTGAAGAACCTCTCTCGCTGAGACTTTGTTTTGACAGAGTATCACCCGGAGATGAAGCCTCAATCTTTGGAGTCTGTGAGCTGGGAGTGACACCAGACAGGATCGAGTGTCGAAGACTGCTCTGAGGAATTCTATCTGCTGGTTCAGAGTAAGGTTGGATTTCTCCCAGTGCACAGTAATCCCCAAAATTTCTGCCAGAGAAAGGGTGTATTGCAGGGCTGTTACCAAAAGATGCTTGGTGGGGGCAGTAAGGAGCCAATCATCCAAGTATGGAAACACCTGGAATCCTTGCAGTCCCGAGTTGTAACCGCTGCCGTGCACTTTGTGAACACTCTGGGGGCTGTAGAGAGACCGAACGGCAGGGCACTAAACTGGTAATGATTGGCTCCTAGCTGAAGCGAAGTAGACTCCTGGAGCGTTTGTCCATTCTGATGTGATAATACGCATCCCGGAGATCTATTGAGCACATCCAATTGCCCTCCCTTACAGAAGGGAGAATGGACTGAACCTTGACCATCCGGAATTTGGTTTGGGCAACAGACTTGTTCAAATTGCTCAGATACAGAATGGGTCTCCAGTCCCCTGTCTTTTTTGGGACCAAAAAGAATCTTGAGGAAAATCTGGATCCGCATTGGTCTGGTGGACTAGTTGGATGACTCTTTTTTGATACAGCTTTTTTATTTCTGAAGCTGCTTCTTCCCTCTCACTAGGTGTAATGGGAAGTTTTGTCGGAAGATCTGGATAAGTACTGAAGGGAATGGTGTAAGCTCTGGAAATGATATTCTGCAGCCAACGATCGGTGGTAATAGAGTGCCAGGCAGCTTGGTGCAGAGAGAAACGACCCCCAACTGCTTCCAGAGGAAAGCAATCGGGCCGCTCTTCAGAAGTGCTGGTAAGGCTGCCTAGAGGAGTCTCTGGGACCTTGGTTATGTGGACCCCCTCTGCCTCGATAGGGGAATCTTCCAGAATTGTTACCCCCTCTGCCCCTGGGGGTATCGTCACCACGTGTGACACGGAAAGGGCCCAGAGATTTTTTTGTGCCACATCTTCCCACTCCTCTGGTTCCTGGAGAATGAATGTTGAATGTTGGAAAAACGTAGACTTACAGCAAACAGGGTCTTACCATCCTGCTCACACTTGGCCAGAGTGTCCTTTACCTTGGAGCCAAACAGGGAAGATGCTTCGATGGGAGCATTCAGAAAGGAAGACTTGAAGGAATCCGCGAGGTCACAAATGTGCATCCAAGCATGACGTCTCATAACTATGCCTGAACCCCGCAGCTCTAGCCGCCTCTTTGGTTGCGTGTGAAAGCAACCTCATGGACAAATTGCAGATTGATTCCAGGGCTGCGAGCTGCGAGGCAACTTTGTCCCTTACCTCATCAGACACCTGCGGCTGAAACACGGCTTTATGGCAACATGGCAAACGAGATCTGAGGTAACAGGGAGAAGGGCATTGGGAGTAGAAGCTTAGCTCTAGAGTTTTTGGCTGGCGTGAGCTTGGTATTAGATTCAGTTCTTAGGGCTCGCAACCAAACCCATCAGTAATGAATGAAAAGAAGATTAACGACATCGGATTTTTTTTTTTTTTTTTTTAAAGGAGGTGTGAGCCCCTAAAGGAACCAAAGTTAGGTGTGTAAAAATACAAGGGAGCCACCTCAAAAAGAACAGCACTCAAGTCACAGAAGTCAGACTAAGACACCACGCAGGCAAATCAATCCTCCGATCATCACAGTTACTTGTCAAAGCACACATCAAAGAAGATACAGTCCAAAAAATATAGGCAGGGGAAGAAGGAATAACTGTGACGGAGAGGAGATTCGCACCCAGACCAATGGTATCCCTGTCCCTCGCTCCAGAAAAGGCGTGCTCAAATTCACAAACCCAAGACAAGCCTAATCACAACTGATGTCCTCTCAGCACAAGAAAAAAAAAAAAACTAATCAAGCCAATAGGCGACAGACAAATTTCAATAACACTTTACAGCCTTAGAAAGTTGTCAGAACAAAAGGCTTGGTGCCATGTGTCTCAAATGTGCAAGAAATCCTGACAAGCCCAACACAAAGGGGGGGGGGGCACATTGTTAAATTAACAGGATTCATGCTAGCATGCTTCAAATGAAGGACTTGAAGTCTGAAACTCAAACGGAGTGACAGTATTTAGTGACTATAATCCGTAGATTATATTGGTCTGAAAATCTGAGAGAAACATAGGCAACCATTCAAGAGAGACTGGAGATCAGTGGCTGCCCCGCCAGACATATGTGCCTATAAGGAAGGTCATTCACAGAAAAAAAGGGGGCCTAGAACTCTATTGCTTGTACTTCGCCCATTATTTCTCAGACAGGAAGAATAACAACGATTCTACCACTAGTCCCCAGCAGGTGTCATTCCAGAGCTGAAGGAAGCAAAGCTGCAACTAATAGCAATATCCAAACTGCAAAGTAGTAGGAGAGACAAGACAAGCCATACTCTAAGACAAAGCGGGAAGGAAGAACTTATGGTGGGCAGCACCAAGGTTATGGCTGAACCATCATGATGCCCAAGAAGGAAACACAAATCCATACTTTGAATTTTTTTAAATATTGCTCTTACCACTTAGAAAGTGGATAGAATAACAGGCTCTGCACTAGCAATATCTGCCGTAATTTTGCAATTTCAGAGATTGCCAGAAAATGACAATTTAGTGAGAGACGGACAGTGGGAATGAAAAAGGCAAACAGAAGAAGCATCAGCATAGATGCAAAAAGGGTTTGTAGCTAAGAAATACTAGACCTGGGACTGCAGACAGTCAAAAAAAAAAAATCAGTTAACGATCTGGAGAAATACCAACAAATACCTTGGTGATAACATGAGAAAGAGCCAAGGGAATAAGCCACAGGTTAACGAGGGAGGAGGAACCATCAACAAATAAAACTAGACAAAAGGAGAAAGCATACGTAAAGAATAAATAAACTCCTTACAGCTCGAGCCCTAGAAATCTCCCGTCTTAGCACACTGGCTTCAAACGAGATCTGAGAAGTTGGGGGTAGTGTATTGCATTGTGGGAAGAAGGAGGAGCTCGACATTAGGATCTGAAGTCTAGAAAATCCAGCCGACTTGGATCCAAAGATCGGATACCCCATCAGTGAGGAAGAATGAGAAGGGAAACATCATATCGGCAAATATAAACTATGTCCCCACACAGTAAATGGGGTTAGACTACATACAATACAGCATAAATTGTTCAGTTTGTGTTAAGCTTTGTTTTGCAATCTGCACAGTGTAGAAAACAGCAGCAGAGTTACAATACCAAGTAAAATTCACTTGTCCAAACAGTGAGAAAAAAATCAAATATGTACCCTTAAATCAAACAGAAAGAAATCTTTTAAGCAGCATAAATAAGCATTTACTTAGAGACTGCCTTCTCAGAAATAGAAAAAAAAAATCCCTACAGGAAATGTCAATAAGTCATTTAAGGTAAAATTGCGATTTAATGATTAAACACTGCCACGGTTTTTATCAGTAGTAAATGTCATGTAAATGAAGAAAAAAGTGAAAAAATGCAATATTTTCCTGTCAGAACCTCCAAATGAAGCAGATAAACAACAGTAAAAAGGGGCCTAGTGTTGACACCATAGAGTCTTCAGTTTCCCAACAAAAGTCATAGAACACTTTAGAAAACAGAAACATAACTGCTTAGAAGCAGTATTAAGCAAAGAAACAACCCAGTAATAAGTTAGAATTCTCAAGCGGAATTAACAGCAGTAGTAAACAGTAAGAATATTAAAATAAAAAGTTAACAGGCACACACACACACACACATATATATATATATATATATATATATATATATATATATATATATATATAACACACAAGTACATATGCATTTTAAATAAAACAGAAAGATATCAAAACTGTAATAAAAGAGTAAGGGGAGTTCCCAAAGGGATGTTATCAGAGCTGGAAGCTGTAGTCCACCAATGCAAAAAGCAAAGGAGATTCAACTGCGCGAGTCCTACCAAGGACGTCCACAGGCATACACTAAATACTTTACTTAGAGACTGTCTTGTCAGAAATGAAAAAAAAAAATTCCCACAGAAAATGCAAACGAAGTAATTTGAGGTAAAATCGCGATTTAAAGATAAAAACAACTATGGCAATGTTAATCAGTAGTAAACATCATGTAAATGAAAAAAGTGAAAAAATTCAATAGTTTCTTTTCAAAGCATCCAAATGATGCACATAAACAAGAGTAAAAACAGGCAAAGTTTAACGGACACCACAGAATCATTTTCCCAATAAAAGTCACAAAACACAATCAAAAAAATCATAACTGCTTAAAAGCAGTATTAAGCATATAAACAACACAGTAGTATGTTTTAAATAAAATAAAAGAAATCAAAAGTATGTAATAAAATAAGAGGAAGGGAAGTTCTCAAGGAGATCTTATCCAGATCTGGAAGCTGTAATCCAATAATGCAGGAAGCTGAGAAGATTCAACTGAGAGAGTCCTACCAAGAATGTTAGCAGACTACTCCAGCTTCCGAAAAGCGTAAGGTATTTTATTTCCTGCTAAAGTGCAAGGTAAGTAAAAGAACTGTGCGTGTTTGGGTGTGTATAATTACATTAGGGAACCCTCCTGCAATTGAGAAAATGCACATTGTACTCATTCTGAAAAGTGACGCATCTAGTGCCTAGGGCCTGCATTACACCTCTCTATCTGGAAAAAGCCAAGGCCCAAAACTGGGGGGAAGATTTTATTTATTGGTCTTATAAACCTGGTTGCTAGAAAGAAAAAAATAACAGGTTTTGTGCTGGCATGTATTTTCTTAAAGGATATGGAGCCCGAAGCTCAATGCTTCATTGTTAACCACAACTTGTATGAGCAGCAGAGCAAAAATATAGCTGGAATTTCTTTCACTTCCTGAAGTTATGTTCATAAGTTGATAGGTGTTTACTAGGCTAATGGACCCACAAGGGTTTTTTTAAACCAAGCCATGCATCCCAAATCTTTTACAAGGTCTGATGCGCATGGTAAGTGTAAGCAGGTACTTGAGAGATGAAACATTTATAAGCTACGGCCTGGGAATTGAACCATTTACAAGTTGCCTGTGTCCATTAGAGACATAGGTGCCAAACCAGGGATGAATTTTCTGTTCCCCATCCAGCTGTCCAGGTTGCATTTGAATGGAGTTAAGGAGGAAATCTACTTCACATGGACGGGGAGCCTGTTCCAGAGACGGAGTAATCACTGGTATACATGCCTGTCCCTCCAGCAGGTCCTATTTATATCACAGGCAATGGGTAATTCTGGTGTTGTTTGTTTTGCAGATATGCAGGAGGTCCACAGTGTGGTCTGACAATGCCCTGTATGTCAGGCATGGATCTCCCCTCAAAAGCCTGTAGGAGACAAAATACAGGGATAGAGCCTTGAGGCGGTCTGTGTAGGACAAATTCAAACATGCTGACTGGAAATTCTGACCTTATTGCAGTCTTTGTATTTAGTAGTTAAATACCTGGTGCTACTGTGTACAAATCCTGTAATGAAATAGGAAGGTTTTTAACAGCTGCTCCTAGTGTACATAGTTCATGTGCTTTTTCTGCTACAGCTGGCCTTTTTCCATTACAGCTAGTCTTCATTGTGTTACTATGGTGAACTTCTGCTCAGTATACTATGCTGGCCAAGGTCAATTTGTTACCGAGTTAACATTTTCTGCTGACAGCTTTTTTTTTTTTTGTAAGTTGCAACATGCAAGGGGTGTACTGCCATGCTTGAAAGCTCCTAAAGATGGTGAGTCAAACTCAAAACTATGCTGCACTGGAAACTGTGGAGAGAATTACAGCCAGCTTTGAAACAGAGTACATTGTTGTTAACTGAAAGATTAATGGTATACTAATTTAAGACAAGTTCAGCCTGTCAAAGTACCTCCAGTTTCTGGATACATAGTGCACAAGTCTGGCATTTTGCACTGTACTTGTTTATTTTGGGTGTTATGCTCATGCTGCAAGCAATTTAAAAATCTGCTTAATTTAGGTTGTAACAAGCAGTGGATGTTCAAGGTGTAAAGTCAAATGCAAATATGTGCTGTACTGAAATGAATGCCAAGCTGTTTTTTTTTTAACAGCATTTTGTGCTGCGTTGTAGCTTGTTGTGAAATATTCATGACAACTTGCAATGAGAATATTGGGTCAGTGCTCTACAGCTGTTGTCGTGAAAAATTTCCCATTTAAATAGTTATCAGCTGTATTATATTAGTTCTGTTGTCACTTAAGCTGTCTGATACTGCAATGGTATACCTTAGGGTTCCCAATTGTCCTGGATTTTCCATGACAGTCCTATTTTTCAGTCTTGTGTCCTGTGTCAAAAAAGTCCTGGACTTGAGGTCTGGCAGATAATCAACTGGATTTTAAATTTTATTATCAGTACCGGGCGTAGTTTACTTGCTGCATTGCCCATTGTACCAATCAAGCACTACGGATTGTGCA
Source organism: Protopterus annectens (assembly GCF_019279795.1). Taxonomy (NCBI): domain Eukaryota; kingdom Metazoa; phylum Chordata; order Ceratodontiformes; family Protopteridae; genus Protopterus; species Protopterus annectens. Next base: position 323,064,292 of record NC_056730.1, on the reverse strand, counting down.
GAATGCTCTGCATTTATATAGCCGAGAATCACTTTTCCACTGTTCTGCACTGAAAAGTGGTGGTTCCATTTTGTGTTTTTTGATTGGCACATATACTGCAATTACAGCCAATCAATATTCCAGTATATGAGCAAATCTGATAACTTCTAATGCAAAGTGAGCCAATGAGTACACACACATAAGTCATCCAATGGCATACTGCTACAGTTTTTGCACCACTGCAATACCTTCGAAAAAGGTATTATGGGAAACCATTTGCTGGATAATCTTGGTAGCTTTACTGTTGCATTTGGATTTTTTTTTATTCATGATCCTGCCTCCCTTCTTTGATGAATGAAGAGAATGAGAGGGAGAGAAGGTTTGATGATGTGGGGATAACGACTCATGAAGTCCAATGGATTAGCAAGGAGGAAGTAAGGATAGCTATGAAGAGGATGAACAATGGAAAGGCTGGTGGTCCAGATGTCATACCTGTGGAAGCATGGAGGTGTTTAGGTGAAATGGCAGTGGCGTTTCTAACCAGATTGTTTAATGAAATCTTGGAAAGTGAGAGGATGCCTGAGAAATGGAGAAAAGGTGTTTTGGTACCGATTTTTAAGAATACGGGTGATGTGCAGAGCTGTAGTAACTACAGAGGGATTAAACTGATCAGTCACAGCATGAAGTTATAGGAAAGAGTAGTGGGAGCTAGGTTAAGAAGGGACGTGATGAGATTAGTGATCAGCAGTATGGTTTCATGCCAGGAAAGAGCACTACAGATGCGATGTTTGCTCTGAGAGTGTTGATGGAGAAGTACAGAGAAGGTCAGAAGGAGTTGCATTGTGTTTTTGTAGACTTAGAGAAAGCATATGACAGGGTGCCTAGAGAGGAGTTGTGGGTATTGTATGAGGAAGTCGGGAGTGTCAGAAAAATATGTAAGAGTGGTACAGGATATGTACGAGGGTAGTGAGACAGCGGTGAGGTCTGCGGAGGGAGTGATGGATGCGTTTAAGGTGCAAGTGGGATTACATCAAGGATCAGCTCTGAGCCCTTTCTTATTTGCAATGGTGATGGGCAGGTTGACAGACGAGATAAGACAGGAGTCCCCGTGGACTATGATGCTCTAGGCAGAACAGGAATGAAGGTCAGCAGGACTAAGACAGAATATATGTGTGTGAATGAGAGGGAGGATAGAGGAATGGTGAAGATGCAAGGAGTAGAGGTGGCAAAGGTGGATGAGTTTAAATACTTGGGATCAATGGTTCAGAGTAATGGTGAGTGTGGAAGAGAGGTGAAGAAGGGAGTACAGGCAGGATGGAGTGGGTGGAGATGTGTGTCAGGAGTGATTTGTGACAGACAAGTACCAGTAAGAGGAAAAGGGAAGATCTACAAGAGGGTAGTGAGACCAGCTATGTTATATGGGTTGGAGACAGTGGCATTGACAAAAAGGCAGGAGCTAGAGCTGGATGTGGCAGAGTTAAAGATGTTATGATTTGCACTGGGTGTGACGAGGGTGGACAGGATTAGGAATAAGTATATTAGAGGGCCAGCCAAGGTTGGAAGGTTTGGAGACAAAGCCAGAGAGGCAAGATTACGTTGGTTTGGACATGTGCTGAGGAGGGATGCTGAGTATACTGGGAAAAAGATACTAAGGATGAAGCTACCAGGTAACAGGAAAATAGGAAGGCCTATGATAAGGTTTATGGATGTGGTGAGAGAGGACATGCAGGTGGTAGGTGTGACAGAGCAAGATGCAGAGAACAGGAAGAATTGGAAACAGATGATCCGCTGTGGCGACCCCTAAATGGAACTGCCGAAAGAAGATGATGATCCTGCCTGCCTTCTCTACAGCACATGAGGTTGTGGACTTGTGGAGCTGAAGTGACTAGTGACAACAACTGGCACCTTTATAACAAGATAACTACAAACTAGTGAATAAGAAAGGTGAGCTATTTAAATGTTAACACTGAAAATGCCTGAAATAATTGAATATTTGATTTTCTGATGTTGTTTGCATCACTTTGATGTTGTTCCACATTGATAGGGTCTGTCACACAGTTAGTGTTAAGTTACAGAGTTAAGATTTTTTTTTCACATACCCATACTAAATAATCCTGAATCATATAATTTCAACATCATAGCTCTCAACTAATCAGGGACAAATTTATTTAACATTTGTTTACCAGGAAAGTCGAACTTGGAACAAAGCCAATTTTCAGCAGAAGCCTGGGGAGAAATGCTCCAGGCATGTCTTTGAAATGTGGGAGGAAACTGGAGCACCCGGACGAAACCCACATGAACATAGGGAAGACATGCAGACTCCACATAGAAGGAACTCCAGCCAAGAATTGAACCGGAGTACCTCTTTACTTTGAGGCGACAAAGCTACCGCTGCACTTCTAAATCTCACCAAAGTCAGGGACAAAGCCAGGAATAATCAGAGACATCAAAATATTAGTACTATTAACATGACTCATTGATTATATAATAATTCATATATTCTTATTCATTTTTTGAAGTAAAAGAGGTCTAATTCTCATTATTGTCAGTATCAAGTGTAGCACAGCATCTTTTCTCCAAAAGTTAACCTGTTTTAGGAGGGATTAAGAGTGAGAGAGCTAAGATTTAAGACAAAATCAGTGACAGCTGAGTGGTATGATCAAAATTACTTTTTATAACTATAATGTAATGCATTTTAACCATCCTACAAGTTTCCTAGTTGAAGTTGTTGGTAAGCTGTTAGTGTTCCACATTTTGGAGATGGAAGGTTGAGAGCTAGAGCTGCATTCTTCACTTAACTAAGTACAGGTACATTTTATGGCTCCTACTGCTAAGATAGGAGTAGGGCTCATTTGTTATTGACTTAGTAAAGTAATTTAGTATTGACATATTTGTTTATTTTACTTATTTATTGACATTTGATTGCTGGGAAAGTCTGACAGGATATGCTGCCTGCAGACCAGTCATTTGTGTAACTGCCCACTTTACAGGTTTAATTGACAAAGGAGAGGATATGGAGGGGTTGGAAACACTGGTACATGACTTTTTTTGTTTAAACAGTTGATTAATGTAATTTAGTCATTTTCTGCTAACTGGAAGTATTTCTGTGTTAGAGATTGCAATGTATGAATTGTTTCTGCAGATATAATTTATTTTATTTACTGACATTTGATTAACAAAAAAGTCAGACAGACTGGATAATCCAACTGTGCGTGAACTGGCTGCTTACTGTAGAACAGAAGTGATTTTTTACCCTGATTACTGCTCAGCAAATTTAAATTAATCCAAGACTGTTCTGGACTGTGGCTTACATTATGAGTTAGATGCAGTTTCTTTAATATGAATAATCAGCACTGCCATTCTAGAGTGTCATGCTTAGTGTAACAAATGTAGGTTGATAAAAAATATGTTCTACTAACTTTTGCAATGAATTATAATGCAGTCAGCAATTGTACTGCAATCTCAATGATGACCAAGTAGAGAGGTTTGTGCTTATTTAGGGAGTGTAAATTGATGCAAAACCTGTGAAGTGTTCAATTCTATCAGAAAGACCATTTCAGCCATGCCACACAGAAATGGTACATTTCCGCGCAGTGTGAAAATAGGGTGTTCCACATTTTGACTGTCACACACTGCTTGGGTCTATATACCACATTGGCCCCTTAAGAGGCTGAGACCTATGCTGCACATTCAAAACATGCTGTTAATACTGGTAATTCATTTTTAGATTGGTTTTACTTAAAAGTTACACTGTTTTTGCTGAACAACATTATTAAATCTTCTGATTCCGTTTCTGCTGTTAACTGTTTTAGTCTTATTTGTTTATTTTTGTGATACTGAGAATATTTAGTTGAATGTTGTATTCTTAATGGATATGAATGAAGGCACTGCAAGCATGGACAGTGATTCATATCAGGATTGCGTGGCCACGCAACACAAGGTAAAGGCAGAGAAAGCTAAAAAGAGGATGCCATGGTTTTGTCTCGAATGGCAAACTGATTTTGCATGGTGTGAAGCAGTCCAGGATGTGTTCGTTGCTCACTGTACTGTTTGTAAAAGAGCATATCAGTGGTATACAGTACAAAAAGCAACTTGCTAACTCACAGCCATTCGCAGACTTACATAAAAGTCTGTGAAATCAGCTGTCACTAACAGTTTTTTTCAAGAGAGCAGCCTCATTAACTGAAGTTGATAAACACATAATGGCAGCAGAGTTGGCAAGTATCTATCATGCCTTGTGCCATCACATTTCTTACAATGCTGCACACTGTGGCGCTAAGCTCGATCACCAGCTGTATCCAGACTTGGCCATTTGGAAAAAGATGACCTGTGGCCGCACTAAGGCAGAGAATATGGTGACCAGTGTCCTCACTCCGAAGTAAGTTGAGTCAGTGATTAAGGACTCTACTTAACACAGTGAGATTTTCTGTGTCGACAGATATATCATATTTGAAGACTCAAGATGTTTTCCGTATGTGTCCAGTATTTTACTGCAAAAAATGGCTTTTACAAAAAACTTCTCGACTTTGTTAAGCTCAACAACAAACATTCTAATTCTATAGCGATTACGATATTTCAGGTCCTGGCTGACAATGGCCTTGACATCATGCACATAACACTACATTCAGCCGATAATACAAGTGTCAATTACGGGCACAGAAAGTCAGTTTTCACAGAGTTGCTGAAAAGATGCACAAGTGACTCACAATGCGTTGAAGATGGTATCTGACAAACTGACTGTGATGTAGAAACAATGGTGACATCCGTTTATAGTCAACTTCAGCGTATCAGCGAACAGCAGAATGGACTTGCAAAAGTTTTTTGAATATGTGGGTTTGGAGGGGCTTGAAACTTTGCCAAGTTATAAATTAAGTGCCCTTCTCTATATTACCTCAGATCGAGTTTGCCTGTACAGAAAGGAAAGAAAAGCGGATGCTTTATCTGAACAACTTCCTTATCATCACAAAACTCAAAAAAACTTGTGTAGAAACAAAGCAGTAAAAACCAGTCTCTTCAAAGGCTTCTCAATAACAGATTTAATGAAGGATGTAAGCGCTTTCACAATGATAATATTTCTTCTTCAGACACACCTACAAACAAACTAGGCAACTTTTATAGCCTTTAAAATCAATTATCCAATTAAAATGCATTTATTCAATTAAGACAAAGTACCTCCCCTTGACTAATCAAGAAAGACAACAGATGCATACATCAAAAATATAAAAGAAAAACATTAACATTAAAATTTATATTAATTACAAGAGCATGGAAAAGAAGATTAAAGAAAAAACTTTGAGACTTGAGAACAGGGTTGAGAGATACAGAATCATTAAGGCCAGACCCTGTGTGCGCACCCAGTCTCAAAATCCATCTCAATTCCATATTTTCAGTTTCATTAATAACATCACCCATTCTTATGTTCTCCTTTAAAACATAAAGAACTTGAAAGGCAAATATATGTGCTGCTCCTGCAAGTTTAGAGTGCTTAGCTAAAACAAAATATTCAAATCCCCTTTGATTGCAATAAATGTGGTTTCTAATCCACTCTCTTAAGCGACTATTAGTTTTTCCCCACATAAAAATTATAAGATACTACACAATGTGCAAGATAGCGCAAGTTCTTGGTGTTACAATTGGAAGAAGGTCTAAGATGCCAAGTACAGCCAGTATCAGGATGTGTGAAGAAAGATGCCTCATCAACATACTGACAAAAGTTACAACTACCACAGCGTTTTATTTATTTTACATTTGTTAACTGGGACAGTCTGATTGGACCATGTCCATTTACAGAGGAGGCCCAGGGAGAAAAGCTCAACATATATTAACAGAAATAGTAGAATTTAATAAATAGTAAAAAAACTGATAATAACACATTCTAACAGCAAAAATCCAGCTAGAAAGACAGAAATATAAAACAGACAGGATAAACTCAGCCGTTGAACAGACTAAATACATTTAACAATGACAGTCATGACATACATCATGTTAAAATGAAGTACCTACACTAAAGGGATAAACAACTATAGCATTTAGTACCAAACACTCTCTTCACCAAGGGTGCTGAGTCATAGGATAACCGAGACTCTGTTTAAGATTTCATTTATTTTTATAGACAAACCTGGGTCTACTCCCTACTAATCCTGCTACTTTTTCATCCACCTGTAGAAAATGCCAGTTATGGCATATAATCTCTCTGATACTCCCAGTATCCTAATTATAGGACAAAACTATGGTCAGTCCATCATTCAGACTTTTCTTAGCATGCTTCACAACAGGAGATCTAGAAAGGTGTTGTCCTAGTGAACCTCTGTTTAATTGTACCCATACAAGCCAACTCAACCTCAGATTTACTATAACCTCTCCCTTAAAAAATCAAGTCTTAAAGTTTTTTAACTAACCTCAAAGTATTTCTTTTTACATGAAAGACAGGAAATATGCATAAATTGACCCTTCACAATACTAGAAAATATATGCTGTGGGTGCATGCTGCTTCTATGCAAAAAAGCTGAATGGTAGCATTCTTTCCTATGTAGTCTAGTTGACAAACATCCTGTAGGGTCACATACAACTTCAACGTCCAAAAAACTAATCTGAGTAGATGAATAATGAAACATAAACCTCAAAAAAGCAGAACTCTTATTTAGCCTATCCACAAACTCAGTTAGCTCACTCTCATCCTTAGTCCATACCAGGAAAAGGTCATCAACATACCGTCTGTAGAGGCCAATGCCTGTAACTCCACTACTCAGAACATTCCAGTGCTCCCACTCAGCCATAACGAGGTTGGCATAGCTGTTGGCACAAGTGCCCATTGCCACTCCAGCTGCTTGCCAATAATAAGATCCATTAAAAAAAAAAAAACCATTGTGTTCAAGTACCAGCTCTAAAAGAAAACATAACAGATCAATCTCTTTATCACTGTAGTGGCTATTGCTAGATAAAGATGATATGACCACAGGTATGCATTCCTGGTTGGGGATAGATGTAAAAAGGGACACTACATCTAACGTGACAAGTATCAAGGCCCTATTCCCCAATGAGTCTTGAGCAGTACATAAGTCACATAAAAAATGCTCAGTGTCCCTCAACACTGTCTGGGAGGTTTCAAGTACTGACCTAAGCTTTTTATCAAGACAGACTGAAATAGGCTATGTTAGCCATCTCCAACCTGACACTAACTATCTAAAACTAGGATGGGTGGCATTCTTGTGTATTTTTGGGAGTCAAATATTTAC